>NC_084741.1:107500-115210 GCF_033978785.1 Entelurus aequoreus
TGTGTGTGTGTGTGTGTGTGTGTGTGTGTGTGTGTGTGTGTGTGTGTGTGTGTGTGTGTGTGTGTACCAGGCCCTTCCAGGAAAGTTCCGGAAACAGTTCCAACAGTTTGAAAGCATCACTGTGAGATTTTTCTTCCCTTCAGCAAAATGTTTTTTTTTTCTTTCCTTGTCTAATGCTTTCTTTTATTTTGAAATGTTAGGATCCTTCCAGAAACCACAAGTCCTACAGAGACCTGATCACCAGTCTCAGTCCTCCATTGATCCCCTTCACTCCTCTGCTGCTAAAAGGCACACACACACACTTAAGTTTAGAGATAAAGGAGGAGTGCACACTTACGTTTAGAGATAAAGGAGGAGTGCACACTTAAGTTTAGAGATAAAGGAGGAGTGCACACTTAAGTTTAGAGATAAAGGAGGAGTGCACACTTAAGTTTAGAGATATAGGAGGAGTGCACACTTAAGTTTAGAGATAAAGGAGGAGTGCACACTTAAGTTTAGAGATAAAGGAGGAGTGCACACTTAAGTTTAGAGATAAAGGAGGAGTGCACACTTAAGTTTAGAGATAAAGGAGGAGTGCACACTTAAGTTTAGAGATAAAGGAGGAGTGCACACTTACGTTTAGAGATAAAGGAGGAGTGCACACTTAAGTTTAGAGATATAGGAGGAGTGCACACTTAAGTTTAGAGATAAAGGAGGAGTGCACACTTACGTTTAGAGATAAAGGAGGAGTGCACACTTAAGTTTAGAGATAAAGGAGGAGTGCACACTTAAGTTTAGAGATAAAGGAGGAGTGCACACTTAAGTTTAGAGATAAAGGAGGAGTGCACACTTAAGTTTAGAGATAAAGGAGGCGTGCACACTTAAGTTTAGAGATAAAGGAGGAGTGCACACTTAAGTTTAGAGATAAAGGAGGAGTGCACACTTAAGTTTAGAGATAAAGGAGGAGTGCACACTTAAGTTTAGAGATAAAGGAGGAGTGCACACTTAAGTTTAGAGATAAAGGAGGAGTGCACACTTAAGTTTAGAGATAAAGGAGGAGTGCACACTTAAGTTTAGAGATAAAGGAGGAGTGCACACTTAAGTTTAGAGATAAAGGAGGAGTGCACACTTAAGTTTAGAGATAAAGGAGGAGTGCACACTTAAGTTTAGAGATAAAGGAGGAGTGCACACTTAAGTTTAGAGATAAAGGAGGAGTGCCAACATTTGTTGTTGTGTTTCTGCTCAGATTTGACGTTCCTTCACGAGAGTTGTAAAACTTTTCACAGCCAGCTGGTCAACTTTGACAAGATGGTAAAAAAAAAAAAAAAAAAAAAGTTTTCTTCCCGCTCGTTTGGTTTGTGATTCTGCTGACCTTTGACCTTTGTATGGCGCAGCACAAAGTGGCCGACATGGTGCGCAACATCCGAAGATACCGCAGTGGACAGCTGGGTAACACACACACACACACACACACACACACACACACACACACACGTGCACACAATGCTAACCATGCTAACACTCCTGGTAGCCATGGATACGGAGACATCGCCATCCCACCTGCAGACCAAAGCGTACGTGCGACAGCTGCAGGTCATCGACAACCAGAACCTTCTCTTTGACTTGTCTTGCAAACTGGAGCCCAGAGACTCCTAGGGACTCAGAGACACTCCTTAGGAACTGGGAGAGACTCCTCAGGGACTGGGAGAGACTCCTTAGGAACTGGGAGAGACTCCTAGGGACTCAGAGACACTCCTTAGGAACTGGGAGAGACTCCTCAGGGACTGGGAGAGACTCCTTAGGAACTGGGAGAGACTCCTAGGGACTCAGAGACACTCCTTAGGAACTGGGAGAGACTCCTTAGGAACTGGGAGAGACTCCTTAGGAACTGGGAGAGACTCCTTAGGAACTGGGAGAGACTCCTAGGGACTCAGAGACACTCCTTAGGAACTGGGAGAGACTCCTTAGGAACTGGGAGAGACTCCTTAGGAACTGGGAGAGACTCCTAGGGACTCAGAGACACTCCTTAGGAACTGGGAGACACTCCTTAGGAACTGGGAGAGACTCCTTAGGAACTGGGAGAGACTCCTTAGGAACTGGGAGAGACTCCTTAGGAACTGGGAGAGACTCCTCAGGGACTGGGAGAGACTCCTAGGAACTGGGAGAGACGCCAGGACACGTCCCGCCTCCTCTTTGTCAATCCACAGGTGGAACGCTTCTTCACTCTCAGCAAACTGGAGCCCAGAGACTCCTTAGGAACTGGGAGAGACTCCTAGGGACTGGGAGAGACTCCTAGGAACTGGGAGAGACTCCTAGGGACTGGGAGAGACTCCTTAGAAACTGGGAGAGACTCCTTAGGAACTGGGAGAGACGCCAGGACACGTCCCGCCTCCTCTTTGTCAACCCACAGGTGGAACGCTTCTTCACTCTCAGCAAATGATTTGAAGCCCAGCGGCCATTTTGCTGAGCAGGTGTGATGATGTATTTTCCTGCCAAAGGTCACGTCAACGGGTTGACCTCTGACCTCAGGGACATGTTTTTCTTTGGTTATTTCCGTCTTTGGGAAGTGTACTGTGGGCGGGGCCTCTGCAATAACAGAGGGCGACGCCCCTTCGACGTCAACCAAGCACTTTGACCACGCTCAGGGCTCCCAGGTGTTGTTTACTTCCTGTTCTGTGAAGATGACTTTTTCTTCTTCTTCTTTTTCATCATTCCAGACAACAAACACTAAGGACTAGTTTTGGTTGCCAAACTGCGACACTCGAAGGTAACTGCTAGGGTAATTGTGCTAGCTGTGAGCTGACAGGGTTATTAGCTTCCTCTGCTAATAAGTAAGATACTGCTAATGCGTAAGATAATGCTAATACGTAAGATAATGCTAATAAGATGTGAGCTGACAGGGTTATTAGCTTCCTCTGTTAATACGTAAGATAATGCTAATACGTAAGATAATGCTAATAAGTAAGATAATGCTAACAAGTAAGATAATGCTAATAAGATGTGAGCTGACAGGGTTATTAGCTTCCTCTGCTAATACATAAGATAATGCTAATACGTAAGATAATGCTAATAAGATGTGAGCTGACAGGGTTATTAGCTTCCTCTGCTAATACGTAAGATAATGCTAATACGTAAGATAATGCTAATAAGTAAGATAATGCTAACAAGTAAGATAATGCTAATAAGATGTGAGCTGACAGGGTTATTAGCTTCCTCTGCTAATAAGTAACATAATGCTAATAAGTAAGATAATGCTAATAAGATGTGAGCTGACAGAGTTATTAGCTTCCTCTGCTAATAAGTAAGATACTGCTAATAAGATGTGAGCTGACAGAGTTATTAGCTTCCTCTGCTAATAAGTAACATAATGCTAATAAGATGTGAGCTGACAGAGTTATTAGCTTCCTCTGCTAATACGTGACAGTGTGAACATGTTGAAACCAGATTGACATTGTTTAGTTTGCAGTCCCAAAGTGGGTTTGAAGTGTTAGCAAAGCACCATGGGTAGTCTCAGGAAACTTGTGCTGGACAAAAAGATCAACACTGAAAGCAAATGGAAAGATGTACATAGTGGAAGTGTGTAAATAGAAAGGAGAATCTATTTTAGGGATTTTTACGTTTCACCTCGAGATGAGATTTTCTTCATGTGTTTACATTTTGTGCCAAAACTTTGTGACATGCGCAGACCGCTACAGAGCCATGTTAGCATGACCTCAGTATTTAGCATTGGAACTAAGAGCGAGCTAGCATGCTAGCCAAAGTTCTCCAAACATTTCTGGATTGATTTGATGTGTGAATATTTGAGTTGTAGTAACTTGGTTGTGTACACTTTATCATGACAATATTTATGAGTTGTGTACACTTTATCATGACAATATTTATGAGTTATGTACACTTTATCATGACAATATTTATGAGTTGTGTACACTTTATCATGACAATATTTATGAGTTGTGTACACTTTATCATGACAATATTTATGAGTTGTGTACACTTTATCATGACAATATTTATGAGTTATGTACACTTTATCATGACAATATTTATGAGTTGTGTACACTTTATCATGACAATATTTATGAGTTGTGTACACAATATTTATGAGTTGTGTACACTTTATCATGACAATATTTATGAGTTGTGTACACAATATTTATGAGTTGTGTACACTTTATCATGACAAGCAACAATTTTCAGACTTTATTCTTTGTCAAGTTTCTGCACTTTAAGATGATATTTCATGTCAAATAATGCTGGTGAAATAAAGCTTTGATGGCATCATTGCACACTTCACTTTGTAGCCAGGGGAGTAATAGACCATGGAAGTAATAGTCCATAGAAGTAATAGCATTTAGAGTAATAGTCCATGGAAGTAATAGTTCATCTAAGTAATAGCATTTAGAGTAATAGTCCATGGAAGTAATAGTCCATAGAAGTAATAGCATTTAGAGTAATAGTCCATGGAAGTAATAGTTCATCTAAGTAATAGCATTTAGAGTAATAGTCCATGGAAGTAATAGCATTTAGAGTAATAGTCCATGGAAGTAATAGTATTTGTTACTAGACTTGGGGGAGTAATAGTCCATGTAAGTAGAATAAAATAGAATAAAAAGTACTTTATTAATCCCTGGGGGAAATTCAGCACCACAGTTCGCTCACAATAGACAATAATAATAATAAATAATATAATATATGAATAATATAAATATATTCTACATTTAAGTGCAGTCAAGAAGGAACATATGCATTCTACAGTCTGATGGCTGTCGGTGTGAAGGACTTCCTGTGTGGTTCCCTGTTGCATTCTGGGAGTCTGAACGTGCTCATTCTCTCTGCAAGGTCCGAGTGTCCTGGGTGGGAGGTGTTGTCCATCATGTGAGTGTAGTGGGTGGGAGGTGTTGTCCATCATGTGAGTGTAGTGGGTGGGAGGTGTTGTCCATCATGTGAGTGTAGTGGGTGGGAGGTGTTGTCCATCATGTGAGTGTAGTGGGTGGGAGGTGTTGTCCATCATGTGAGTGTAGTGGGTGGGAGGTGTTGTCCATCATGTGAGTGTAGTGGGTGGGAGGTGTTGTCCATAATGTGAGTGTAGTGGGTGGGAGGTGTTGTCCATAATGTGAGTGTAGTGGGTGGGAGGTGTTGTCCATCATGTGAGTGTAGTGGGTGGGAGGTGTTGTCCATCATGTGAGTGTAGTGGGTGGGAGGTGTTGTCCATAATGTGAGTGTAGTGGGTGGGAGGTGTTGTCCATCATGTGAGTGTAGTGGGTGGGAGGTGTTGTCCATAATGTGAGTGTAGTGGGTGGGAGGTGTTGTCCATCATGTGAGTGTAGTGGGTGGGAGGTGTTGTCCATAATGTGAGTGTAGTGGGTGGGAGGTGTTGTCCATCATGTGAGTGTAGTGGGTGGGAGGTGTTGTCCATCATGTGAGTGTAGTGGGTGGGAGGTGTTGTCCATCATGTGAGTGTAGTGGGTGGGAGGTGTTGTCCATCATGTGAGTGTAGTGGGTGGGAAGGTGTTGTCCATCATGTGAGTGTAGTGGGTGGGAGGTGTTGTCCATCATGTGAGTGTAGTGGGTGGGAGGTGTTGTCCATAATGTGAGTGTAGTGGGTGGGAGGTGTTGTCCATAATGTGAGTGTAGTGGGTGGGGAGGTGTTGTCCATCATGTGAGTGTAGTGGGTGGGAGGTGTTGTCCATCATGTGAGTGTAGTGGGTGGGAGGTGTTGTCCATAATGTGAGTGTAGTGGGTGGGAGGTGTTGTCCATCATGTGAGTGTAGTGGGTGGGAGGTGTTGTCCATAATGTGAGTGTAGTGGGTGGGAGGTGTTGTCCATCATGTGAGTGTAGTGGGTGGGAGGTGTTGTCCATAATGTGAGTGTAGTGGGTGGGAGGTGTTGTCCATCATGTGAGTGTAGTGGGTGGGAGGTGTTGTCCATCATGTGAGTGTAGTGGGTGGGAGGTGTTGTCCATCATGTGAGTGTAGTGGGTGGGAGGTGTTGTCCATCATGTGAGTGTAGTGGGTGGGAGGTGTTGTCCATCATGTGAGTGTAGTGGGTGGGAGGTGTTGTCCATCATGTGAGTGTAGTGGGTGGGAGGTGTTGTCCATAATGTGAGTGTAGTGGGTGGGAGGTGTTGTCCATAATGTGAGTGTAGTGGGTGGGAGGTGTTGTCCATCATGTGAGTGTAGTGGGTGGGAGGTGTTGTCCATCATGTGAGTGTAGTGGGTGGGAGGTGTTGTCCATAATGTGAGTGTAGTGGGTGGGAGGTGTTGTCCATCATGTGAGTGTAGTGGGTGGGAGGTGTTGTCCATAATGTGAGTGTAGTGGGTGGGAGGTGTTGTCCATCATGTGAGTGTAGGTGGGTTGGGAGGTGTTGTCCATCATGTGAGTGTAGTGGGTGGGAGGTGTTGTCCATCATGTGAGTGTAGTGGGTGGGAGGTGTTGTCCATCATGTGAGTGTAGTGGGTGGGAGGTGTTGTCCCATAATGTGAGTGTAGTGGGTGGGAGGTGTTGTCCATCATGTGAGTGTAGTGGGTGGGAGGTGTTGTCCATCATGTGAGTGTAGTGGGTGGGAGGTGTTGTCCATACATGTGAGTGTAGTGGGTGGGAGGGTGTTGTCCATCATGTGAGTGTAGTGGGTGGGAGGTGTTGTCCATCATGTGAGTGTAGTGGGTGGGAGGTGTTGTCCATCATGTGAGTGTAGTGGGTGGAGGTGTTGTCCATCATGTGAGTGTAGTGGGTGGGAGGTGTTGTCCATAATGTGAGTGTAGTGGGTGGGAGGTGTTGTCCATCATGTGAGTGTAGTGGGTGGGAGGTGTTGTCCATCATGTGAGTGTAGTGGGTGGGAGGTGTTGTCCATCATGTGAGTGTAGTGGGTGGGAGGTGTTGTCCATCATGTGAGTGTAGTGGGTGGGAGGTGTTGTCCATAATGTGAGTGTAGTGGGTGGGAGGTGTTGTCCATCATGTGAGTGTAGTGGGTGGGAGGTGTTGTCCATCATGTGAGTGTAGTGGGTGGGAGGTGTTGTCCATCATGTGAGTGTAGTGGGTGGGAGGTGTTGTCCATCATGTGAGTGTAGTGGGTGGGAGGTGTTGTCCATCATGTGAGTGTAGTGGGTGGGAGGTGTTGTCCATCATGTGAGTGTAGTGGGTGGGAGGTGTTGTCCATCATGTGAGTGTAGTGGGTGGGAGGTGTTGTCCATCATGTGAGTGTAGTGGGTGGGAGGTGTTGTCCATCATGTGAGTGTAGTGGGTGGGAGGTGTTGTCCATAATGTGAGTGTAGTGGGTGGGAGGTGTTGTCCATCATGTGAGTGTAGTGGGTGGGAGGTGTTGTCCATCATGTGAGTGTAGTGGGTGGGAGGTGTTTGTCCATCATGTGAGTGTAGTGGGGTGGGAGGTGTTGTCCATCATGTGAGTGTAGTGGGTGGGAGGTGTTGTCCATCATGTGAGTGTATGTTGGGTGGGAGGTGTTGTCCATCATGTGAGTGTAGTGGGTGGGAGGTGTTGTCCATAATGTGAGTGTAGTGGGTGGTGGAGGTGTTGTCCATCATGTGAGTGTAGTGGGTGGGAGGTGTTGTCATCATGTGAGTGTAGTGGGGGGTGGGAGGTGTTGTCATCATGTGAGGTGTAGTGGGTGGGAGGTGTTGTCCATCATTGAGTGTATGAGGTGTATGTGGGAGGTTCCTCATTTGGGTGAGGTGAGGTGTTGTCCATCATGTGAGTGTAGTGGGTGGGAGGTGTTG
>NC_084741.1:115230-120230 GCF_033978785.1 Entelurus aequoreus
ACATATATATGTATATATGTACATATATATATATACATATATATGTATATATATACATATATGTATATGTATATATATACATATATATATACATATATGTATATAAATATGTACATATGTATGTATATATGTACATATATATATATATATATATATATATATATATATATATATATATATATATATACATATATATGTATATATATACATATATATGTACATATATAATATATATGTACATATATATGTATATATACATATATATGTATATATATACATATATGTGCATATATATGTATACACATGTATATTATATATGTATATATATATATATATATGTATATATATATATATATATATATATGTATATATATATATATATATATGTGTGTATATATATATATATATATATATATATATATATATATATATATATATATATATATATATATATATATATGTGTAAATAAATATATATACATATATGTATAAATAATTTTTTACATATAAATATACAAAATATGTATATATATATATATATATATATATATATATATATATATATATATATATATATATATATATATATATATATATATATACAATTGATGACTTTGTTACTAAACTTGTTACTTTTACTAGGAACAGGTAATCTATTTTTTTTTTTCATCACGTCCCGATGTGTTTGACGTAATGGGTTACGCTACTTTTTGAGGTGGTTGTACATCAACAAGATAGCGTCGGAACCATGTGACTTATTTTACTAATAAAAGCGACAAGAATAGAAATGAACTCGGTATCAAACAGAAGGAGGCAACTTCACACAGCAAACAACACACAACATGTGAGTACACACACTCCTGCTACTACTACGAGGAAATAATGACCAAAAAAAAAATAAAAATGATGGAAGTTACAGTTTTGCTACCCTACCCCACCTCTGCCCGATTGGTGCTCGTCCTCAGTACCACGGACAGCAGCGGTGACTTTTCCTCCTGCAAGCAGCGCTGACTACACCTCCCCCCACACTCTTACATTATACGGACAAACTGTTGACAAAAAGCATGCGAGAGAACAACTTCCTGCTTCATGGAGGATGACCACTGGAATATTTTTTTAGGGGGTTGAACAGTTTCATTGATGCCTTGTTGACTGAAATTGAATAAATTCCTGTCTGGGCATCTTTTTTTCCTCAGGTTTTGTTCACATGCTCCACGACAAAATGTGTTTCACAACGTCAACGTTACAAAAACAATGAAAACCCCATCTAGTGGTGACGTTTGCATATTACTGTAAATAATATTCCAGCTAAAGATCAAGTTCTTGTTGTTTTAGTAAATCACCACTAAAAATGTAACCGTTTATCCCAGATTCTAGGAACTTCTTTTCATCAAAAAACTGACATTTATTGCAGTGTTTCTTAATCATAGGCTTGCCATTGTTGGGTCGTGAGCGCCCCCAAGAGGTCTGGCAAAAAAATAGGATATGTTTCTCAGCTGTGGCACGTAGTTGTAATACACCTTTCCACCACATGTGGCAGTAATGACAATATCAAACAAACAGAAGAATTCTGGAAAAATGAATGAATTTGCACTTGAATTCTATTGACAGTTTATTTAGTACACAGTCATGATTAATTCAGTATGTTTATTCTGTTTTTCGTCAATTATTTATGTACATTTGGTTAGTACTTATTTTTCTATTCAGCCTGACCTGAGGTTTATGTGTTAAATAAATACTAATAATTGTGATTGACACATGTTTTCATAGCATTTGACAAGGTTGTAAACCATAAGTAGGTTTTGAGTGATACATTATAATAAAATTAACATGTAACAAATCAAAAGTAGGGGTGGAACGGTTTTGTAGACACCAAAAAAAAACTTGTTGTATAGTTTTTATATATATATATATATATATATATATTCGTCAGGTTTACGCACCGAACTATCTATTAAACAGAACAAGAAGCAAGGAATCAGGCAGAGACAGAGTTCAATTTTGCTCATGAGGAGAACGCATGGAGCTGCACACTCAGTTACAGTCTCACCCTACGCTCTGAGGAACAGTCCACGCGTTCCTCTATTTATTCAGTTTGGGAGTTCCTTATTTACATGCTGAGGCTGCTTTTAAAGGGAGCGTTCACACATTATGCAAAGCAGCTCCAGTACGCACAATACGTGACGGAATGTGCTGTGGGCCTTGTGATTGTGCCCTGTCCCCGCTTTGTCTGTCTGCTGTTGATATGACTTTACTTCGTTGAGGTGCTAGTTCGTCCTTGGCTGTTAGAAGGCTGAAAGACAGAAAACATCTGCGGCGAGGCCACTCCTCACATGCCATGGAAGACAATAACTAGAGCAATGGCCTTTAAGCATAAGAGTTGTGTGATAACTTATATATAATTATTCTAACATTTCCCTCCTGTTTATCACATAACTTCTCCAGAATCTCCTTATCCCTAATAACCTCTTCTTGCGATTTTCAGTTAATGGTTAAATTTTCTAGGGCCAAGTTATGTTTGCACTCAGAGTTCAACATCCTTTTATTCCCTCATAGTCACTAGGGTCTGGAAACAGATCAGGGACACCGTCCAGGTAGGTATCCTCGTCATCAGATTCATCTTCCTTCTGCATCAGTGTTGTTTGGTATGAACGTGCAAATAAGTGAAAATATTGTTTTTATTTAATTTTTTATTCAACACTCGGTGGGCCGTAGTTTGGGGCCCGCTGCTCTCCAGCAACTTCGGGACTATCTGTCAACATTGAGCATTTTCTTTATTTTTATGTTTAATGCCCTTTTTGTTCTTTTTTTATGGCAAAAACACAAAAATATGCAATATTTCCTTCTAAGATTTTAAAACTGGTCAATAGTCCATAACAGCATTTTTTTTCATTCTTAAATATATTTTGAGCAATGAGGGTTTTTTTTATTTATTTTTTTTTTTTAATGGTTCATGCACTACACGTGTTGGGGTTCACTTATAAAAATGCAAAAGGTCATACATTTTTGATTTTTTTTACCACGGCCACCTGGCACTTGACACAACACACACTGTCGTCGTGGAATAAATGAACATATATTAGAATAAGCAGATTACGTCATCACCGTGCTGGGATGTTAATCAAAGAAATGAGTCAGCTTCCTCAGAATGATGCAACCGCCTGTGGCCCCGTGGAATATTCATTTTTCAGAAGGGGTCACGCAGGACTGAGTGGAGACCTAAGCACGCGACTAAAGTGTGAATGTTGCCAAATTGGAGTATTTTTCAGAAAATACAATTTAAAGTAGTAATACAGTAAACACCTATTTCTTATTTTATCATATTGGGAATTATTAATCATAAATTGCTCATTTTCATAGTAATTACATTTAAAAAAAAATTCCAAATATGTTTTTTTTAACATTACGAGCGCCTGAGGCTGAGCCAATCAGTGGCCACGATACTGCACGCTCCGATCGCTTTGGTCTGATACTGCTGTGATTTGCATGTTTTTACTTCATTTTGCCATTTTTGTGCTCGAAAAAAAATGCTTATATCACACCTCAAATATGTAGAATTAAAAAAAATTATAAATTTAAGCTGCAGGCTGTGATGTTCGACTAAGTTTTATGATGATTATATTGAAATATTATTGACCACTGTAAAGTTTCAATTGTAGGAGCAATACTTTAAATGAACATGCCTCAAATTTTTACTTTTTAGGGTCAAAGCAAGTGTTGTCTTAAAGGAGGGCTCATATTTTAGGGCACCAATGCAACCATTATTTTCTTTCGAGGCAGGGGCTCCAAAGTATGCATGCATACATTAAATTAAACATCCAAATAAACGAGTTTAGTTCTTCTTCAACGCCTCCTATCAGTACAACAGAAATAAAGAGGAGTGACACCTCTCACATCGAATACACAATCTTCACCGCCTTTGTTCAATTCCAATGAGATGACAAAACATTTGAGCTAGTATTTGAACACTGTGTGCAGTTAAATAAAAGGAGGAGCGAACATCCCAGTCAACAAAGTAAAGACTTTACAAACAAGTTGTGACAACGTTCACCACACATCGCCCGCTGCATGTTTCCTCGCCTCATTAACTCTCGGTCACAGCAGCTGACGTACGTTGTATTGAGAAAATAAAAAGTCACATCAAATAGTTGTTTTCCTTTGCTGTATCCTTTTAGTGTGGGGACAAGTGTCTCCAATATTGTCAACACCTGTCTCCATCCAAACACGTCAGGGAAAATTAATTTAAACCAAGCGCTTGGCTCCGTTTACTCCGAGGGGAAATCTCCCGAGTAAAGCCCGTGTCGTTGGTCCGCCATGATTATCAAACCAAACCACGCTAGTGTGTATGCGCCTGACTCCGTATTGCCTAAAATGCATTAATAAATGACGGGGTTTTGGTAATTAAAAAATTAGACTTATCGCAAATTATCATTATACCGTTTGTTGTTACGTCCCTCGTCCATTATTAAGTAAAAAGTCAAGGGCGGTCAATTTTTTAGGGCTTTATGCCACGGCGCGGATTCGAACCCGCTTCCCTCCTGCAACTGAGTGTCACAGTTCCTCCTCTGGCTGCTCGCCTGGACACGCCCCCGCTCACACTGAGCGCAGCACGCCCACGCAGCGACAAGTCTGTAGACAATCAGCAATCTGCACACCTGGGACTGATGAGGGCGAGCTGGATAAAGGACCAGTGGACCCAAGTGGATCCATGTGGGAACTTAATTACCTCTTGGTGTACCTGCCTTCCCGAGTCTTTCCCTTCGAGATCTCCCGTTGTTTCCCCTGTGTTTTGGACTGCCTTCCTCGATTCCCGACCCTCGCCTGAACACGGATCTAGCCTCTTCTCTCCTGCCCTGGATCATCTGCCTGCCCCTCGGACTGCCTTGTTCCTTCACTCTCGACAACACTTTGTAACACACACTCCTGGGTTTTTGTCACACACTCCATTTCCTTAGTTTAGCTTATTAGTTAGTATTGTTTATTATTATTATTATTATTAT
>NC_084741.1:122730-125230 GCF_033978785.1 Entelurus aequoreus
TAAATAAATACAAAAAATTGTGTGATTAAGCTGCAACTATACATGGTTAATGCCATATTTTTTTGGTGTTTAATCAAATGAGTTAACTTGTTATTTTGACAGCCCTAACATATATTTATGTATTATTTATTATTTATTTATTTACACAATATTGCCAAAAGTATTTGGCCACCTGCCTTGACTCACATATGAACTGGAAGTGCCATCCCATTGCAGCTATTACAGCTTCAACTCTTCTGGGAAGGCTGTCCACAAGGTTGCAGAGTGTGTTCATAGGAATTTTCCACCATTCTTCCAACAGCGCATTGGTGAGGTCACACACTGACGTTGGTGGAGAAGGCCTGGCTCTCAGTCTTTGTTTTAATTCATCCTAAAAAGGTGTTCTATCGGGTTCAGGTCAGGACTCTGTGCAGGCCAGTCAAGTTCATCCACACCAGACTCTGTCATCCATGTCTTTATGGACCTTGCTTCGTGCACTGGTGCACAGTCATGATGGAAGAGGAAGGGGCCCGCTCCAAACTGTTCCCACAAGGTTGGGAGCATGGAGTTGTCCAACATGTTTTGGTATCCTGGAGCGTTTAAAGTTCCTTTCACTGGAACTAAGGGGCCAAGCCCAACTCCTGAAAAACAACCCCACACCATAATTCCTCCTCCACCAAATTTCCCACTCAGCACAATGCAGTCCGTTCTCCTGGCAACCTCCAAACCCAGACGGGCCATCAGATTGCCAGATGGAAAAGTGTGATTCTTCACTCCAGAGAAGGCATCTCCACTGCTCTAGAGTCCAGTGGTGATGTCCTTTACACCACTGCATCCCACGCTTTGCATTGCACTTGGTAATGTATGGCTTAGATGCAGCCGCTCGGCCATGGAAACCCATTCCATGCAGCTCTCTGCGTACTGCACGTGGGCTAATTGGAAAGTCACTGAGATAGGCTCCAGCACCCCCCGCGACCCCAAAAAGGGACAAGCGGTAGAAAATGGATGGATGGATGGATGACGTTCGGAGCGACTGACTGTGCAGAAAGTCTTTGCACTATGCTGACCTCTCTGTCAGTTCACGTGTCCTACCACTTGGTGGCTGAGTTGCTGTTGTTCCCAAACTCTTCACTTTTATTATAATAAAGTTGACTTTGGAATATTTAGGAGCGAGGACATTTCAAGACTGGATTTCTGCACATGTGGCATCCTGCGACAGTTCCACGCTGGAAATCACTGAGAGCGGCCCATTCTTTCACAAATGTTTGTAGAAACAGTCTCCTTGCCTAAGTGCTTGGTTTGATTCCTTCCTTGCCTCCTTCTTTCCTTCCTGCTGTGTTTCCTTCCGTCCTTCCTTGCTTGTTTTCTTCCTTCCTTTATACCTTTTTCAGTCCTTCCTTCGTTCCTTCTCTCCTTCCTTTTTCCTTCCTTCCTTCTTTCCTTCGTTCCTTCTTTCCTTCCTTACTTCCTTGCTTCCTTTATCTCTTTTTCCTTCCTTACTTCCTTCCCTTGTACTTTTTCTCCTTCCTCCCTTCCTTCTTCTTTCCTCCCTTCCTTCTATCCTTTCTTCCTTGCTTCCTTTTTTCCTTTATACCTTTTTCCTTCCTTCGTTCCTTCTCTCCTTCCTTCCTACATACTGTTCCCTTCCTTCCTTCATTCCTTCTCTCCTTCCTTCCTCTCTTCTTTCCTTTATGCCGTTTTTCTTTCCTTCCTTTGTTCCTTCTCTCCTTTCTTCCTTCCTTCTTCTTTCCTTCCTTTATACTTTTTCCCTTCCTTACTTCGTTCCTTCTCTCCTTCCTTCCTTCCTTCCTTCCTTCCTCTCTTCTTTCCTTTATGCCCTTTTTCTTTCATTCCTTTATTCCTTCTCTCCTTTATTCCTTCCTTCTTCCTTCCTTCCTTTATACTTCTTCCCTTCCTTACTTTGTTTCTTCTCTCCTTCCTTCCTTCCTCTCTTCTTTCCTGTATGCCCTTTTTCCTTCCTTCCTTTGTTCCTTCTCTCCTTCCTTCTTCCTTCCTTCCTTTATACTTTTTCCCTTCCTTACTTTGTTCCTTCTCCCCTTCCTTCCGTCCTCTCTTCTTTCCTTTATGCCCTTTTTCTTTCTTTCCTTTATTCCTTCTCTCCTTTCTTCCTTCCTTCTTCCTTCCTTCCTTTATACTTTTTCCCTTCCTTCCTTTGTTCCTTCTCTCCTTCCTTCCTCTCTTCTTTCCTTTATGCCCTTTTTCTTTCATTCCTTTATTCCTTCTCTCCTTTCTTCCTTCCTTCTTCCTTCCTTCCTTTATACTTCTTCCCTTCCTTACTTTGTTCCTTCTCTCCTTCCTTCCTTCCATCCTCCCTCTCTTCTTTCCTGTATGCCCTTTTTCCTTCCTTCCTTTGTTCCTTCTCTCCTTCCTTCTTCCTTCCTTCCTTCCTTTATACTTTTTCCCTTCCTTACTTCGTTCCTTCTCTCCTTCCTTCCTCTCTTCTTTCCTGTATGCCCTTTTTCCTTCCTTCCTTTGTTCCTTCTCTCCTTCCTTCTTTCTT
>NC_084741.1:130230-140230 GCF_033978785.1 Entelurus aequoreus
ATATATATATATATATATATATATATATATATATATATATATATATATATATATATATATATATATATATATATATAATGTGTCAGGCTTGTCACTGACAGTTTTGGTGATGTTTTAGTTTTCCCTCTGTCTGTGTTTTATTTCCTGTCAGCGCTCTTATTTTGGTTCAGTTTCCTGCTTGTCTCCCTTAGCGCTGTTTCCCCTCAGCTGCGGCTGGCTGATTGGCACCTGGCCACACCTGGTGTCAATCAGTCGGCTGCTGTTTAAACCTGCCTTGCCCTCCAGTCAGTGCTGGAGTATTGTTTGCTGTGGACTGCCTGTTTCTTGAATGCTGTGAGCTATTCCCTGGATCCTGACTCCTGACTCCTGACTCCTGACTCCTGACTCCTGACTCCTGACTCCTGTCCCCATTTGCTGTTTCCTGGTTTCTGGTTCGTGTTATCCTTGCTTTTTTTGAACATTAAAACCATGTTTTTTTTGTATCAAGTCTGTCATCTCTGCATTTTATATATATATATATATATATATATATATATATATATATATATATATATATATATATATATATATATATATATATATATATATATATATATATTTATATATATATATATATATATATATATATTTATATATATATATATATATATATATATATACACAGTATATTTTAAAAAACAGCACTCAGGACAGAGTGGTGAAGCCAGACAGGAAGTGAACAACAAATAAGAGCGCTGGACAGGAAACACATAAGGGAACGTCCCACATGGAGAACATGTCATGACACGTCATCCATTGCTTCCTTCTTTCTTCCATTCCTCTTTTCTTCCCTCCTTCCTTCCTTCCTGCAGGAGTAATATCCCCTTAGAGATCTTACAAGTTGACCTTCACATTAAAATCTCATCAAATTAACCCTCCGTGTGCCCCTCCCCCTCCCTCTCTTGTGTTTAGTGTGCTTGCAGTTGAGTCTTCCTGTTAAAAACGTTCATCTGCTGGCTCATGGCCTCTTCCTAAGACTCGACAGGATGCTGCTGCTCGAGCGCGACGAGAATAAGCGACACACGACGTTCGGAACGCTAAGCACCGCAGCGTCCTTCAACGTAGAGTCATCTTCTCGCCCTTTTTCTTATTTCCGTCCCTCGTCCGTCACTTCCCTGTCTCGCTCATTCTCGTCCACGCTCTAGTCGGAGGCCACAGGAGACTACACTGATTAAATTGTCCCAATATAAAGTAGACAGACGGAGCAAACGAGAGAAAATGTGTAAAAGGAAAAAAAAGCTGTGGTGATCTCGCAGGTCGGCTGTTGGCGTGACCCCGGGACGCAGAGGAGGCAAGCGGCGTGCAGGCAGAAGGTTGTTCAGGCAGAAGAAAAGTAACAGAAGTTTCGAAGGAAACTGGACGGCAACAGAACACTAAATACTGAAGCAGAGAACACGGCGGAACTAAATGGAACTATTTTGAACACAAGTAACAGGAAGTAAAGGTGCTACAAAACAAGAGCACCAGGACAGGAAGTGGTGCCAAAACCCAGGAAAATAAAACGTCCAAACTGTCGTGTGACAGCAGGACAAAAGGATAACAAGAGACAAAAATAAAAGTGCAAATAAAAACGTAGCTTCAACACTTTAGTCATATTTTTTGCGCTTAAGAAACTTCTCTGTGGCTTCAGACTTCTTCTGTGATGATGTCATTACTGCCACAGGTGGTGGGAACATGTATTACACCTGACAGACTTCTTCTGTGATGATGTCATTACTGCCACAGGTGGTGGGAACATGTATTACACCTGACAGACTTCTTCTGTGATGATGTCATTACTGCCACAGGTGGTGGGAACATGTATTACACCTGACAGACTTCTTCTGTGATGATGTCATTACTGCCACAGGTGGTGGGAACATGTATTACACCTGACAGACTTCTTCTGTGATGATGTCATTACTGCCACAGGTGGTGGGAACATGTATTACACCTGACAGACTTCTTCTGTGATGATGTCATTACTGCCACAGGTGTTGGGAACATGTATTACACCTGACAGACTTCTTCTGTGATGATGTCATTACTGCCACAGGTGGTGGGAACATGTATTACACCTGACAGACTTCTTCTGTGATGATGTCATTACTGCCACAGGTGGTGGGAACATGTATTACACCTGACAGACGTCTTCTGTGATGATGTCATTACTGCCACAGGTGGTGGGAACATGTATTACACCTGACAGACTTCTTCTGTGATGATGTCATTACTGCCACAGGTGGTGGGAACATGTATTACACCTGACAGACTTCTTCTGTGATGATGTCATTACTGCCACAGGTGGTGGGAACATGTATTACACCTGACAGACTTCTTCTGTGATGATGTCATTACTGCCACAGGTGGTGGGAACATGTATTACACCTGACAGACTTCTTCTGTGATGATGTCATTACTGCCACAGGTGGTGGGAACATGTATTTCACCTGACAGACTTCTTCTGTGATGATGTCATTACTGCCACAGGTGGTGGGAACATGTATTTCACCTGACAGACTTCTTCTGTGATGATGTCATTACTGCCACAGGTGGTGGGAACATGTATTACACCTGACAGACTTATTTTGTGTGTGTGATGATGTCATTACTGCCACAGGTGGTGGGAACATGTATTACACCTGACAGACTTCTTCTGTGTGAGTGATGATGTCATTACTGCCACAGGTGGTGGGAACATGTATTACACCTGACAGACTTATTTTGTGTGTGTGATGATGTCATTACTGCCACAGGTGGTGGGAACATGTATTACACCTGACAGACTTCTTCTGTGATGATGTCATTACTGCCACAGGTGGTGGGAACATGTATTACACCTGACAGACGTCTTCTGTGATGATGTCATTACTGCCACAGGTGGTGGGAACATGTATTACACCTGATAGACGTCTTCTGTGATGATGTCATTACTGCCACAGGTGGTGGGAACATGTATTACACCTGACAGACTTCTTCTGTGATGATGTAATTACTGCCACAGGTGGTGGGAACATGTATTACACCTGACAGACTTCTTCTGTGTGAGTTATGATGTCATTACTGCCACAGGTGGTGGGAACATGTATTACACCTGACAGACTTCTTCTGTGATGATGTCATTACTGCCACAGGTGGTGGGAACATGTATTACACCTGACAGACTTCTTCTGTGATGATGTCATTACTGCCACAGGTGGTGGGAACATGTATTACACCTGAGTACCAACCCCTGCTCAGAAACACCATTTTGGTGACCTTCCTTTATTTTGTTTTTCCTTCCTTCCGTCCTTCCTTTTTCCTGTATTCCTTTTTTCCTTCCTTCTTTCCTTTTTCTCCTTTATTCCTTCTTTCTTTTCTTCATTCCTTTTTGTTCCTTCCTTCCTTCATTGCTTCCTTTGTTTATTAATTTTGCCTTCCTTCCTTCATTCCTTTCTTCATTCCTTTTTTATGACTTCTTTCCTTCCTTTATTTAATTTTTCCTACCTTCGCTCCTTCCCTCCTTCCTTCCTTTCTCCTTTATTCCTTTTTTTCTTCTTTCATTCCTTCCCTCCTTCCTTCCTTCCTTTCTTTTTTCTCCTTTATTCATTTTTTCCCTTTTTTCATTCTGACACACCTGGGTGAAGTCTTGTCTGGTTTCATGTTGTCTCTTTTTTACAAACCCCGTTTCCATATGAGTTGGGAAATTGTGTTAGATGTAAAGATAAACGGAATACAATGATTTGCAAATCCTTTTCAAGCCATATTCAGTTGAATGCACTACAAAGACAACATATTTGGTGTTCAAACTCATAAACTTTTCAATAAATATTCATAAATATTTTTTGCAAATAATAATTAACTTAGAATTTCAGCCGACGGCGTTTCTGGGTGTTGTTGATAAACGGTTTTGGCCTTGCATAGGAGAGTTTTAACTTGCACTTACAGATGTAGCGACAAACTGTAGTTACTGAGAGTGGGTTTCTGAAGTGTTCCTGAGCCCATGTGGCGATATCCTTTACACACTGATGTCGCTTGTTGATGCAGTACAGCCTGAGGGATGGAAGGTCACGGGCTTAGCTGCTTACGTGCAGTGATTTCTCCAGATTCTCTGAACCCTTTGATGATATTACGGAGCGTAGATGGCGAAATCCCTAAATTCCTTGCAAAAGCTGGTTGAGAAATGTTTTTCTTAAACTGTTCAACAATTTGCTCACGCATTTGTTGAGAAATTGGTGCCCAAAAAAAAATGTTTATGAGTTTGAACATCAAATATGTTGTCTTTGTAGCATATTCAACTGAATATGGGTTGAAAATGATTTGCAAATCATTGTATTCCGTTTATATTTACATCCAACACAATTTCCCAACTCATATGGAAACGGGGTTTGTATTTTGAAAGGTTAACTCTTCCTCTCGTTTCAGACCACTTGCCCTTCCCCCTGTGTCACTGGTCTGATGTGTCTCCTGATTGTGCCCACCTGTGTCACCCTCCCTCATGTGGTAGTCCTGGTCTTGTTGCCAGAGCACATGGTCTCGTCGTGTACCTCCAGCCTTCGTCCGCAGTCTTGACCCAAGTTAAGTATTGCCTCGCCTTATTTATTGATTTCTTTGTACTTTCTGAGAAAGTGATTTTTGGTTTGCTAAAGTTTTTGTGGTCAGTTTCTGTGTGCTAATTTCATTGTGCTTTAGTTTGCAGTTCTCTCAGCTCTTTCTAGTAGTGACGGGTTGATGAGGCATCATGAAGCGTTTCGACACATTGCAAAAAAAAACTGTATTGATACTGTGTCACTAAATACTGACATCTGCTGGACATTAGAAATCCCTACAGGCAACCTATGGACTGACTCAACTGACACTGATTTTATGACCTAGCATATACAATAATACAAACCCCGTTTCCATACGAGTTGGGAAATTGTGTTAGATGTAAATATAAACGGAATACAATGATTTGCTAATCCTTTTCAACCCATATTCAGTTGAATATGCCACAAAGACAACATATTTGATGTTCAAACACATAAACATTTATTTTTTTTGCAAATAATCATTAACTTTAGAATTTGATGCCAGCAACACGTGACAAAGAAGTTGGGAAAGGTGGCAATAAATACTGATAAAGTTGAGGAATGCTCATCAAACACTTATTTGGAACATCCCACAGGTGAACAGGCAAATTGGGAACAGGTGGGTGCCATGATTGGGTATAAAAGTAGATTCCATGAAATGCTCAGTCATTCACAAACAAGGATGGGGCGAGGGTCACCACTTTGTCAACAAATGCGTGAGCAAATTGTTGAACAGTTTAAGAAAAACCTTTCTCAACCAGCTATTGCAAGGAATTTAGGGATTTCGCCATCTACGCTCCGTAATATCATCAAAGGGTTCAGAGAATCTGGAGAAATCACTGCACGTAAGCAGCTAAGCCTGTGACCTTCCATCCCTCAGGCTGTACTGCATCAACAAGCCACATCAGTGTGTAAAGGATATCACCACATGCGCTCAGGAACACTTCAGAAACCCACTGTCACTAACTACAGTTGGTCGCTACATCTGTAAGTGCAAGTTAAAACTCTCCTATGCAAGGCCAAAACCGTTTATCAACAACACCCAGAAACGCCGTCGGCCTGCTGGGCCCGAGCTCATCTAAGATGGACTGATGCAAAGTGGAAAAGTGTTCTGTGGTCTGACGAGTCCACATTTCAAATTGTTTTTGGAAACCGTGGTCGTCGTGTCGTCCGGACCAAAGAGGAAAAGAACCATCCGGATTGTTCTAGGCGCAAAGTGTAAAAGGCAGCATGTGTGATGGTATGGGGGTGTATTAGTGCCCAAGACATGGGTAACTTACACATCTCTGAAGGCACCATTAATGCTGAAAGGTACATACAGCTTTTGGATGAAGCAAGCAACGTTATCATGGACGCCCCTGCTTATTTCAGCAAAACGATGCCAAGCCACGTGTTACAACAGCGTGGCTTCATAGTAAAAGAGTGCGGGTACTAGACTGGCCTGCCTGTAGTCCAGACCTGTCTCCCATTGAAAATGTGTGGCGCATTATGAAGCCTAAAATAGCACAAGGGAGACCCCCGGACTGTTGAACAACTTAAGCTGTACATCAAGCAAGAATGGGAAAGAATTCCACCTGAGAAGCTTCAAAAATGTGTCTCCTCAGTTCCCAAACCTTTACTGAGTGTTGTTAAAAGGAAAGGCCATGTAACACAGTGGTGAACATGCCCTTTCCCAACTACTTTGGCACGTTTTGCAGCCAAGAAATTCAAAGTTAATTATTATTTGCAAAAAAAATAAAGTTTATGAGTTTGAATATCAAATATGTTGTCTTTGTAGCATATTCAACTGAATATGGCTTGAAAAGGATTTGCAAATCATTGTATTCCGTTTATATTTACATCTAACACAATTTCCCAACTCATATGGAAACGGGGTTTGTATAAACCAAGTCATTGTATTTTATTTAGGATTATTTCATATCTTCATTTAAATAAAAATATATTTTTATCTTTTTTAGATACAGTCAATAAATAATGTGAACATGGAAATCTAAGAGAGCGTGTTGTGAATGAGGATGCTTGTGGACTGGGAATTTTTTTTTTTTTTATTTTTTTTACACATTTTTATTGGAAAAAAAAAAAGCAGTTTCTCCAACATATTAAATTTTAGACGATTTCTCTTCTTAGTTATTATTTCTCCGGCTGTAGAAAAGACCCGCTCACAGGGCACAGAGGAGGCGTCAGTCCGACACAGTTTACGTATCGGTCACGTGACCAAAACAGCTCATGATCGGTCACGTGACTTTCTAAAAGCGGCTTGGTGCCTCGTCTGAGCTGCTGTGACTTACATTACCATAGTAACTAATTACATTACCATAGTAACTAATTACATTACCATAGTAACTAATTACATTCAAAATGAATTGGCCATTTTTTTCAAATTTCCACCATTTCCACATTTTTCAACCGATTCAAACCATTCCACCTTCAACACATTCTACCGTCCTGGAAATGTAAACTACCCTTTTTTCCGAATTCAAAAAAATTCCAGGATTTTTCAGAATTCCTGGTTTTCCAAAGCCCTATTTTCACCTTTTTTTCTGGCAACTAATCCTCGCACATTTTTCAACCCACTTCAACCATTCTACCGTCAAAACATTACTCTTAATCAGGACAAAAAACTAAAGTTTTTTTGAACTGGAAAAATTCCCAGATTTCCCAGAATTTCAGGTTTTCCAGGACATTTTTCCCATTCAAAATGAATTGGCCAATTTTTTTCAAACTTCCACCATTTTCAAATTTTTCAACGTATTCAAACCATTCCACCTTCAACACATTCCACCATTCTGGAAATTTAAACTACCCTTTTTCCAAGTTAAAAAAATTCCAGGATTTTCCAGAATTCCTGGTTTTCCAAAGCCCTATTTCCACCCTTTTTTCTGGCGACTACTCCTCACACATTTTTCAACCCACTTCAACCGTTCCACCGTCAAAACATTCCTCTTAATCAGGACAAAAAACAAAATTGTTTTTCGAACTGGAAAAATTCATTCCCAGAATTCCAGGTTTTCCGGGACATTTTTCCCATTCAAAATAAATTGGCCGTTTTTTTCAAACTTCCACCATTTTCACATTTTTCAACTGATTCAAACCATTCTACCTTCAACACATTCCACCATCCTCGAAATGTAAACTACCCCTTTTTCCAAGTTCCAAAAATTCCAGGATTTTCCAGAATTCCTGGTTTCCCAAAGCCCTATTTCCACCCTTTTTTATGACGACTACTCCTTCCACATTTTTCAACCCACTTCAACCGTTCCACCGTCCAAACATTCCTCTTAATCAGGACAAAAAACAAAAGTTTTTTGAACTGGAAAAATTCCCAGATTTCCCAGCATTTCAGGTTTTCCAGGACATTTTTCCCATTCAAAATGAATTGGCCAATTTTTTTCAAACTTCCACCATTTTCAAAATTTTCAACGTATTCAAACCATTCCACCTTCAACACATTCCACCATTCTGTAAATTTAAACTACCCTTTTTCCAAGTTAAAAAAATTCCAGGATTTTCCAGAATTCCTGGTTTTCCAAAGCCCTATTTCCACCCTTTTTTCTGGCGACTACTCCTTACACATTTTTCAACCCACTTCAACCGTTCCACCGTCAAAACATTCCTCTTAATCAGGACAAAAAACATAATTGTTTTTTGAACTGGAAAAATTACCGGATTTACCAGAATTCCAGGTTTTCCGGGACATTTTTCCCATTCAAAATAAATTGGCCATTTTTGTTCAAACTTCCACCATTTCCACATTTTTCAACCGATTCAAACCATTCCACCTTCAACACATTCCACCATCCCGGAAATTCAAATGAACCTTTTTTCCCAAGTTAAAAAAATTCCAGGATTTTCCAGAATTCCTGGTTTTCCAAAGTCCTATTTCCACCCTTTTTTCTGGCGACTACTTCTTCCACATTTTCCAACCCACTTCAACCGTTCCACCGTCAAAACATTCCTCTTAATCAGGACAAAAAACATAATTGTTTTTTGAACTGGAAAAATTCCCGGATTTACCAGAATTCCAGGTTTTCCGGGACATTTTTCCCATTCAAAATAAATTGGCCATTTTTGTTCAAACTTGCACCATTTCCACATTTTTCAACCGATTCAAACCATTCCACCTTCAACACATTCCACCATCCTGGAAATTCAAACTACCCTTTTTCCAAGTTCAAAACATTCCAGCATTTTCCAGAATTCCTGGTTTTCCCAAGCCCTATTCCTACCCTTTTTTTCTGGCGACTACTCCTCCCACATTTTTCAACCCACTTCAACCGTTCCACCGTCAAAACATTCCTCTTAATCAGGACAAAAAAGAAACTAGTTTTTTGAAGTGGAAAAATTCCCAGATTTCCCAGAATTGCAGGTTTTCCGGGACATTTTTCCCAATCAAAATTAATTGGCCATTTTTTCAAACTTCCACCATTTTCACATTTTTCAACCGATTCAAACCATTCTACCTTCAACACATTCTACCATCCTGGAAATGTAAACTACCCTTTTTTTCCGAATTCAAAAAAATTCCAGGATTTTCCAGAATTCCTGGTTTTCCAAAGCCCTATTTCCACCCTTTTTTCTGGCAACTACTCCTTCCACATTTTTCAACCCACTTCAACCGTTCCACCGTCAAAACATTCCTCTTAATCAGGACAAAAAACATAATTGTTTTTTGAACTGGAAAAATTCCCGGATTTACCAGAATTCCAGGTTTTCCGGGACATTTTTCCCATTCAAAATAAATTGGCCATTTTTGTTCAAACTTCCACCATTTCCACATTTTTCAACCGATTCAAACCATTCCACCTTCAACACATTCCACCATCCTGGAAATTAAAATGAACCTTTTTTCCCAAGTTAAAAAAATTCCAGGATTTTCCAGAATTCCTGGTTTTCCAAAGTCCTATTTCCACCCTTTTTTCTGGCGACTACTTCTTCCACATTTTTCAACCCACTTCAACCGTTCCACCGTCAAAACATTCCTCTTAATCAGGACAAAAAACAAAATAGTTTTTTGAACTTGAAAAATTCCCAGATTTCCCAGAATTCCAGGTTTTCCGGGACATTTTTTCCCATTCAAAATGAATTGGCCATTTTTTTTCAAACTTCCACCATTTCCACATTTTTCAACCGATTCAAACCATTCCACCTTCAACACATTCCACCATCCTGGAAATTCAAACTACCCTTTTTCCAAGTTCAAAACATTCCAGCATTTTCCAGAATTCCTGGTTTTCCCAAGCCCTATTCCTACCCTTTTTTTCTGGCGACTACTCCTCCCACATTTTTCAACCCACTTCAACCGTTCCACCGTCAAAACATTCCTCTTAATCAGGACAAAAAAGAAACTAGTTTTTTGAAGTGGAAAAATTCCCAGATTTCCCAGAATTGCAGGTTTTCCGGGACATTTTTCCCAATCAAAATTAATTGGCCAT
>NC_084741.1:145230-192730 GCF_033978785.1 Entelurus aequoreus
AAAATTCTGCCGGTTTTCCCTTTGCACTATGAAAAAAGTGCCAACATTTATTTTAAAGTAAGTCCATGTCAAATAACACCATAAACTTTCAGGTGAAATTCGAGCAACTGAGATGCAAGTTATTAATTCTTAAATGTACATGGGTATTCTTTTTACAGCACACTATAAAATAAAAAGTCATTTTACAGTAAAATACTGGCAGAATTTGACTATAAAACGTGTTAAATCTTATCCATTATCCGCAAAAACAACAACAACAATCGTAGATTTTGCAGTAAAAACTGGCAGCTCTGTCGGCAGAATTTTTAGAAATAACAGTTGTGCGGATTTTTAATTTACTGTAATTCCCTGTAAAGAAAAAATACTTAAAATTTTACAGTAAAAACTGCCGGTTGTTATTTTAGACTATGAAAAAATACGAAACAAAAATGTAGCTGTTTGGCCGCAATACCCAGCAATATATTTGGTGGAGAAAAGGTGAGGCTTTAATCCCACGAACACCAGGCATACCGTCAAGCATGGTGGTGGTAGTATTCTGCTCTGGGCCTGTTTTGCTGCCAATGGAACTGGCAGCACAATGAAAAAGGAGGACTACCTCCAAATTCTTCAGGAAAAGCTAAAATCATCCGCCCGGAGGTTGGGTCTTGGGCACAGTTGGGTGTTCCAACAGGACAATGACACCAAACACACGTCAAAAGTGGTAAAGGAATGGCTAAATCAGGCTAGAATGAAGGTTTTAGAATGGCCTTCCCAAAGACAAAGTCTTAGGATGCCACCTGTGCAACAAATCCAGTCTGTGAAATTTCCTCGCTCCGAAATATTCCAAAGTCAACTTTATTATAAGAAGAGTTTGGGAACAACAGCAACTCAGCCACCAAGTGGTAGGCCACGTAAACTGACAGAGAGGTAAGCATAGTGCAAAGACTTTCTGCACAGTCAGTTGTTACAGAGCTCCAAACGTCATGTAACTTTCCAATTAGCCCACGTACAGTACGCAGAGAGCTTCATGGAATGGGGTCTCCATGGCCGAGCAGCTGTATCTAAGCCATACATCACCAAGTCCAAAGCAAAGCGTGGGATGCAGTGGTGTAAAGGACATCACCACTGGACTCAAGAGCAGTAGAGACACCTTCTCTGGAGTGATGAATCACACTTTTACACCTGGCAACCTGATGGACGAATTTGGGTTTGGAGGTTGCCAGGAAAACGCTACATTTCATACTGCATTGTGCCGAGTGTGAAATTTGGTGGAGGAGGAATTATGGTGTGGGGTTGTTTTTAGTTCCAGTGAAAGGAACTGTGAATGCATTGTCCACAGGTTTAAGTCAGGACTTTGGGAAGGCCATTCTAAAACCTTCATTCTAGCCTGATTTAGCCATTCCTTTACCACTTTTGACGTGTGGTGGTCATTGTCCTGTTGGAACACCCAACTGTGCCCAAGACCCAACCTCCGGGCTGATGATTTTAGGTTGGTTTTCTCACATGGACTTGTTTCTTCAACATTGTCAAATGATTGGAAACTCAAGACAGCCATGACATGATGTTCCTTTACAAGTGTACGTACACTTTTGATCGCGACTGTACATGATGAATGAATGTGTTGTGGCAGTTGTGGATGTCCCCAATGCGCCGGTTTGGGGTAAAACTTTCTTCACGACCGCGCTTGGGAAAACAAAGTTATGTCCGTCGCTAGCTATAAGCTAACGCTAGCGTGTGAGACCAGGTTCGTCGAAGTTTGTGTTTTGTCTTTGTTCTTAAAGCATATTCTACCAAGTCTCTTATGTTTGACTGCCATCTACTGGTCACACTTATCACTACACCGTGTACCAAAGAAAATAGCTTCGAGGTGGGTGAGCTTAACCAAACTTATTCCTTACATTAGGCGCACCGGGTTATAAGGCGCACTGTCACGTTTTGAGGAAAAAAATACATATTTTAAGTGCGCCTTATAGTCCGGAAAATACGGTACTCGTCATGTGTGCATTTTCAGAATGTGCTTGTTCTATTTTGGGCCAAAGTAAAACGAAGAAAACAATCTGAAGCTGTCTTTATTTTTAATTTAATACCTTCTTCCGTTGTAAATTGTCCACTAGACGGATAACCTTACAAAATGGTAAGACACAAAGACTTAAGTCAACTTGACCATCGTCTTTTTAGTTAGAGTTCCGTGCAGCGCTCACAATTGGTTGAATGCACGATGCGCACCCTGAACACCATTGTAAAAATATATATTTAGGAATATCAATGTAGGAAATATTCCTAAGGCCTGCAGACCGTGAGTTTGACACGCGTGCATTAAAGCGAGGATGGCGTCCCCCCTGGGTCCGCTCCATGCCCTCTACTTTTTAGTCCAGATCCTCCTCTCTGATTTCCCCATCCGTGTCTTCTCCCTTTTTTTTATTTTTTTTATCCGCCATGCCCTCCTTCTCTCTCCCCCGGAGGAGCTGGGAGGTGATGCCGGGAGATGGTGACACATGTCAGACAATCCCATCCGTCTCTTTTTCGTCTTTCTGGGCCTGCTCTCCCAGGCCCTGCAAGTGCAGTCAGCAGCGAAGCGGGGGTGTTGATCCCGGGTTGCATGCTGGCTTGAGTGGTTTTAGCGGTGACGGGATGGAGCGTATCCGAGCTAAAAAGAGAGTAGGTCGCGCTCCGAGGTGCTGAGGAGTCTCTCGGCGCCACCTTGGCCCTTCATCCCAGGTGTGACTGTTCATTTCCGTTCCTCCCCTTGTCCTCTCCAGTGGCTCTCAGTCACTCCGCCTCTACGCCATTTGTGGCAAATTACGACTTCGGACGTTTGACGGCTTTGATTTAGGGTCTTTCGCTCCCTCGGTGCTACCGCGCTGCACACCCCAAGCGCAGTAGCGATATGCGCAAGGCTATCAAACTCACGGAGGAAAATCAATTCCCACGTGGGCAAGGACTGGTAAAATCACGGCGTAATAACTTAAATATAAAGACGTGTTTCTCCAAACCGCCGCATTGGTGACATCCGCAACTGCCACAACACATTCATTTACCATCATTCAAAAATGACACTAGTAATATAAACAGAACAATCATCAAAAATGACACCATAACAGCCAAAATTAAGGTGACATAACTGTCCGCCGCATTGTGACATCCGCAACTGCCACAACACATTCATTTACCATCATTCAAAAATGACACTAGTAATATAAACAGAACAATCATCAAAAATGACACCATAACAGCCAAAATTAAGGTGACATAACTGTCCGCCGCATTGCGACATCCGCAACTGCCACAACACATTCATTTACCATCATTCAAAAATGACACTAGTAATATAAACAGAACAATCATCAAAAATGACACCATAACAGCCAAAATTAAGGTGACATAACTGTCCGCCACATTGTGACATCCGCAACTGCCACAACGCATGCATTTATCATCATTCAAAAATGACACTAGTAATATAGACAGAACAATGATCAAAAATGACACCATAACAGCCAAAATTAAGGTGACATAACTGTCCGCCACATTGTGACATCCGCAACTGCCACAACACATGCATTTACCATCATTCAAAAATGACACTAGTAATATAAACAGAACAATCATCAAAAATGACACCATAACAGCCAAAATTAAGGTGACATAACTGTCCGCCACATTGTGACATCCGCAACTGCCACAACACATGCATTTATCATCATTCAAAAATGACACTAGCAATATAAACAGAACAATGATCAAAAATGACACCATAACAGCCAAAATGAAGGTGACATAACTGTGAACATGGTATATTTATGCATACAATAAAGTAGAACAAACAACAAAAGTAGAAGCACACATTTTTACAATGGTGTTCAGGGTGCGCATCGTGTATTCAACCAATTGTGAGCGCTGCACAGAACTTTAACTAAAAAAAATGATGGTCAAGTTGACTTAAGTCTTTGTGTCTTACCGTTTTGCAAGGTTATCTGTCCGGTGGACAATTTACAACGAAAGAAGGTAATAACTTAAAAATAAAGACAACTTCAGATTGTTTTCTTTGTTTTACTTTGGCCCGAAATAGAACAAGCACATTCTGAAAATGTCCACGTGACAAGTACCGTATTTTACGGACTATAAGGCGCACTTAAAATCAATGTTTTTTCCCTCAAAACTCAACAGTGCGCCTAATGTACGGAATAAGTTTGGTTGAGCTTACCGACCTCGAAGATATTTTATTTGGTACCTGAAGTAGTGATAAGTGTGACCAGTAGATGGCAGTCAAACATAAGAGAACTGGTGGAATATGCTTTAAAAACAAAGACAAAACACAAACTTCGACGAATCTGGTCTCACACGCTAGCGTTAGCTTATAGCTAGAGATGGACATAACTTTGAAGAAAGTGTTTCCCCAAACCGCCGCATTGGTGACGTCTGCAACTGCCACAACACATGCATTTATCATCATTCAAAAATGACACTAGTAATGTAAACAAAACAATGATCATAAATGACACCATAACAGCCGAAATGAAGGTGACATAACTGTAAACATGGTATATTTACGCATAAAATAAAGTAGAACAAACAACAAAGGTAGAAACACACATTTTTACAATGGTGTTCAGGGTGCGCATCGTGCATTCAACCAATTGAGAGCACTGCACAAAACTATAACTAAAAGGATGATGGTCAAGTTGAATTAAGTCTTTGTGTCTTACCGTTTTGTAAGGTTATCCGTCCAGTGGACAATTTACAACGGAAGAAGGTAATAACTTAAAAATAAAGACAACTTCAGATTGTTTTACTTTGGCCCAAAATAGAACAAGCACATTCTGAAAATGTACACATGACGAGTACCGCATTTTCCAGACTATAAGGCGCACTTAAAATATTTTTTTTCCCCTCAAAACGCGACAGTGCGCCCTATAACCCAGTGCACCTAATGTATGGAATAAGTTTGGTTGAGCTTACCCACCTCGAAGCTATTTTATTTGGTACATGGTGTAGTGATAAGTGTGACCAGTAGATGGCAGTCAAACATAAGAGAACTGGTGGAATATGCTTTAAAAACAAAGACAAAACACAAACTTCGACGAACCTGGTCTCACACGCTAGCGTTAGCTTATAGCTAGAGACGGACATAACTTTGTTTTTCCAGGCGCGGTTGTGAAGAAAGTGTTTCCCCAAACCGCCGCATTGGTGACATCCACAACTGCCACAACACATTCATTTATCATCATTCAAAAATGACACTAGTAATATAAACAAAACAATTATCAAAAATGACACCGTAACAGCCAAAATTAAGGGTTAGGGTATATTAGGGGTATAGTAATGCATAAAATAAAGTAGAACAAACAACAAAGGTAGAAAGACATATTTTTACAATGGTGTTCAGGGTGCGCATCGTGCATTCAACCAATTGTGATTTGAATAGCGGCAGCCAATCCAGCTGACACGTCGTCTTTAAACAGTTTCATGCTTGACGTGGGTTACACTTGACCTGCTATTGTGACATCTAGTGGACACATTTAGAACAGCAGTTCCTTTCATTAAAAAATGCAGCTCACGGTTTACTTAACAAACTCATCTTGCGGGCCGGATTAAACCTGTTTGGCCCGCGGGCCGTACGTTTGAAAAAAAACTGACGTATTGGCACCCAAACAAGTTTTGGCAACAAATAAATACAAGCATTGAAAAACTACAATATTTTGGGTATAAAGGCTATATAAGTCAACTTTGATTGATTATATATTCCAGTTTGGATGAAGAATTAATCATAATCCTCAAGAAGGGTGAAAAAAAAAAAATCATGGACGCCCCTGCTTGTTTCAGCAAAATGATGCCAAGCCACGTGTTACAACAGTGTGGCTTTGTAGTAAAAGAGTGCAGGTACTAGACTGGCCTGCCTGTAGTCCAGACTTGTCTCCCATTTAAAATTGATGTGGGATCTGAGCCGAGGATGATGTTGTGGCTTGGGCAGCCCTTTGAGACATTTGTGGTTTAGGGCTATATGAGTCAAATTTGATTGATTATATCATCCAGAAGAGTTTAATTAAAAAAAGATGGCCGCAAACAAGCGTCTTTTTGTGTCTTTCTCGCTATCTTCTGGTCAAAGTTGGACATCAAAGTGTACCAACTTGTGGGTTTATGTCCACAACTTTCTACTATCCAGGTGAGAGGCAGGATTTATCATCTAGAACTAGATGAGGCAATTCCTGAAGGAATTGCGTGTGAATGTTCCAATGCTGAAGTTGAACTGAAATCCTGGAATGGTTTTAGAATAGTTGAAGTTGGAACAGTTTCCCCAAAATTTGGAAATTTCGGGAAAAGCAGGATTTTTATTTTTTAAATGGTAAAAAACTTGAGTGTTCTGAATGAGTTGAGATGGTTGGTGTTGGAATTTTTTAAATCGGTCGAAAAATGTTGAAGTAGTAACATGTTCAATTGAGAAATGGTACTACGGAATTCCTGGAAATTCAGGATAACCGGAAATGTTTCCAGTTAGTTTTTTTGTCCTAATTAAGAGGAATGTTTTGACGGTGGAACGGTTGAAGTGGGTTGAAAAACGTGGAAAGAGTAGTCGCCAGAAAAAAAGGGTGCAAATAGGGCTTTGGAAAACCAGGAATTCTGGAAAATCCTGGAATTTTTTTGAACTTGGGAAAAAAGGTTGTTTGAATTTCCAGAATAGTGGAATGTGTTGAAGGTGGAATGGTTGGAATCGGTTGAAAAATGGCCAATTCATTTTGAACAGGGAAAAATGTCCCGGAAAACCTGGAATTCTGGGAAATCTGGGAATTTTTCCAGTTCAAAAAACTATTTTTGTTTTTGTCCTTATTAGGAGGAATGTTTTGATGGTGGAACGGTTGAAGTGGGTTGAAAAATGTGGAAGTAGTAGTCGCCAGAAAAAAGGGTGGAAATAGGGCTTTGTAAAACCAGGAATTCTGGAAAATCCTGGAATTTTTTTGAACTTGGAAAAAAAGTTTGTTTGAATTTCCAGAATAGTGGAACGTGTTGAAGGTGGAATTGTTGGAATCGGTTGAAAAATGGCCAATTCATTTTGAATGGGGAAAAATGTCCCGGAAGATCTGGAATTCTGGGAAATCTGGGAATTTTTCCAGTTCAAAAAACTTTGTAGTTTTTTGTCCTGATTAAGAGCAATTTTTTGGCGGTGGAACGGTTGAAGTGGGTTGAAAAATGTGTAAGGAGTAGTCGCCAGAAAAAAGGGTGTAAATAGGGCTTTGGCAAACCAGGAATTCTGGAAAATCCTGGAATTTTTTTTCACTTGGGGAAAAAAAGTTTGTTTGAACTTCCAGAATAGTGGAATGTGTTGAATGGTTGGAAGCGGTTGAAAAATGGCCAATTAATTTTGAATGGGGAAAATTGTCCCGGAAAACCTGGAATTCTGGGAAATCTGGGAGTTTTTGGAATTTTTCAAGGGGAAAGCTTGCGATTCCCAAATAGGCTGAATATTTTGAAGTTGGAACAATTTGAATCAGAGGAAAAATGTGGAAGTTGTGGAACTTTGAAGAATGTCACATTCATTTCAATGGAAATTTCCCCCAAATTTGGGAATTTCGGCAAAATCTGGATTTTTTTTTTTTAAATGGTAAAAAACTTGAGTGGTCTGAATGATTTGAAATAGTTGGTGTTGGAAATGTTTTAATCGGTCGAAAAATGTTGAAGTAGTAACATGTTGAATTGAGAAGTGGTATTACGGAATTCCTGGAATTTCGGGAAAACCGGGAAATTTTCCAGTTAGTTTTTTTGTCCTAATTAAGAGGAATGGTTGATTTTGGAATGGTTGAAGTGGGTTGACAAATGTGGAAGGAGTGGTCTCCAGAATAAAGGGTGGAAATAGGGCTTTGGGAAAACCAGGAATTCTGGAAAATCCTGGAATTGTTTTGAACATGGGAAAAACGGTAGTTTGAATTTCCAGAATAGTGGAATGTGTTAAAGGTGGAATGGTTGGAATCGGTTGAAAAATGGCCATTTCATTTTAAATGGGGAAAAAATGTCCCGGGAAACCTGGAATTCTGGGAAATCTGGGAATTTTTACAGTTCAAAAAACTATTTTTGTTTTTGTCCTTATTAAGAGGAATGTTTTGACGGTGGAACGGTTGAAGTGGGTTGAAAATTGTGGAAGGGGTAGTCGCCAGAAAAAAAGTGTGCAAATAGGGCTTTGGCAAACCAGGAATTCTGTAAAATCCTGGAAAAAAAAATTTTACTTGGGAAAAAAAGGTAGTTTGAATTTCCAGAATAGTGGAATGTGTTGAAGGTGGAATGGTTGGAACTGGTTGAAAAATGGCCATTTCATTTGAATGGGGAAAAAATGTCCCGGGAAAACCTGGAATTCTGGGAAATCTGGGAATTTTTACAGTTCAAAAAACTATTTTTGTTTTTATCCTGATTAAGAGGAATGTTTTGACGGTGGAACGGTTGAAGTGGGTTGAAAAATGTGGAAGTAGTAGTCGCCATAAAAAAGGGTGGAAATAGGGCTTTGGGAAACCAGGAATTCTGTAAAATCCTGGAATTTTTTTGAACTTGGAAAAAAAGTTTGTTTGAATTTCCAGAATAGTGGAATGTGTTGAAGGTGGAATGTTTGGAATCGGTTAAAAATGGGCAATTCATTTTGAATGGGGAAAAATGTCCCGGAAAACCTGGAATTCTGGGAAATCTGGGAATTTCTCCAGTTCAAAAAACAATTTAGTTTTTTTTCCTTATGAAGACGAATGTTTTGACGGTGGAACGGTTGAAGGGGGTTGAAAAATGTGGAAGTAGTAGTCGCCAGAAAAAAGGGTGGAAATAGGGCTTTGGGAAACCAGGAATTCTGTAAAATCCTGGAATTTTTTTGAACTTGGAAAAAAAGTTTGTTTGAATTTCCAGAATAGTGGAATGTGTTGAAGGTGGAATGGTTGGAATCGGTTAAAAATGGGCAATTCATTTTGAATGGGGAAAAATTTCCCGGTAAACCTGGAATTCTGGGAAATCTGGGAATTTTACCAGTTCAAAAAACTATTTTTGTTTTTTTCCTGATTAAGAGGAATGTTTTGACGGTGGAACGGTTGAAGTGGGTTGAAAAATGTGGAAGTAGTAGTCGCCAGAAAAAAGGGTGGAAATAGGGCTTTGGAAAACCAGGAATTCTGGAAAATCCTGGAATTTTTTTGAACTTGGGAAAAAAGTTTGTTTGAATTTCCAGAATAGTGGAATGTGTTGAAGGTGGAATAGTTGGAATCCGTTGAAAAATGGCCAATTCATTTTGAATGGGGAAAAATGTCCCGGAAAACCTGGAATTCTGGGAAATCTGGGAATTTCTCCAGTTCAAAAAACTATTTAGTTTTTTGTCCTTATTAAGACGAATGTTTTGACGGTGGAACGGTTGAAGTGGGTTGAAAAATGTGGAAGTAGTAGTCGCCAGAAAAAAGGGTGGAAATAGGGCTTTGGGAAACCAGGAATTCTGGAAAATCCTGGAATTTTTTTGAACTTGGGAAAAAAAGTTTGTTTGAATTTCCAGAATAGTGGAATGTGTTGAAGGTGGAATAGTTGGAATCGGTTGAAAAATGGCCAATTCATTTTGAATGGGGAAAAATGTCCCGGAAAACCTGGAATTCTGGGAAAACTGGGAGTTTTTGGAATTTGTCAAGGGGAAAGCTTGCGATTCCCAAATAGGCTGAATATTTTGAAGTTGGAACAATTTGAATCAGATGAAAAATGTGGAAGTTGTGGAACTTTGAAGAATGTCCCATTCATTTCAATGGAAATTTCCCCCAAATTTGGGAATTTCGGGAAAATCTGGATTATTTTTTTTAAATGGTAAAAAACTTGAGTGGTCTGAATGATTTGAAATAGTTGGTGTTGGAAATTTTTTAATCGGTCGAAAAATGTTGAAGTACTAACATGTTGAATTGAGAAATTGTATTACGGAATTCCTGGAATTTCGGGAAAACCGGGAAATTTTCAAGTTAGTTTTTTTGTCCTAATTAAGAGGAATGGTTGATGTTGGAATGGTTGAAGTGGGTTGAAAAATGTGGAAGGAGTGGTCTCCAGAATAAAGGGTGGAAATAGGGCTTTAGGAAAACCAGGAATTCTGGAAAATCCTGGAACTGTTTTGAACATGGGAAAAAAGGTAGTTTGAATTTCCAGAATAGTGGAATGTGTTGAAGGTGGAATGGTTGGAACCGGTTGAAAAATGGCCATTTCATTTTAAATGGGGAAAAAATGTCCCGGGAAACCTGGAATTCTGGGAAATCTGGGAATTTTTACAGTTCAAAAAACTATTTTTGTTTTTGTCCTGATTAAGAGGAATGTTTTGACGGTGGAACGGTTGAAGTGGGTTGAAAATTGTGGAAGGAGTAGTCGCCAGAAAAAAAGTGTGCAAATAGGGCTTTGGCAAACCAGGAATTCTGGAAAATCCTGGAATTTGTATTTTACTTGGGGAAAAAAAGATAGTTTAAATTTCCAGAATAGTGGAATGTGTTGAAGGTGGAATAGTTGGAATCTGTTGAAAAATGGCCAATTCATTTTGAATGGGGAAAAAATGTCCCGGAAAACCTGGAATTCTGGGAAATCTGGGAATTTCTCCAGTTCAAAAAACTATTTAGTTTTTTGTCCTTATTAAGACGAATGTTTTGACGGTGGAACGGTTGAAGTGGGTTGAAAAATGTGGAAGTAGTAGTCGCCAGAAAAAAGGGTGGAAATAGGGCTTTGGGAAACCAGGAATTCTGTAAAATCCTGGAATTTTTTTTAACTTGTAAAAAAAGTTTGTTTGAATTTCCAGAATAGTGGAATGTGTTGAAGGTGGAATAGTTGGAATCGGTTGAAAAATGGCCAATTCATTTTGAATGGGGAAAAATGTCCCGGAAAACCTGGAATTCTGGGAAAACTGGGAATTTTTTGTAATTTGTCAAGGGGAAAGCTTGCGATTCCCAAATAGGCTGAATATTTTGAAGTTGGAACAATTTGAATCAGATGAAAAATGTGGAAGTTGTGGAACTTTGAAGAATGTCCCATTCATTTCAATGGAAATTTCCCCCAAATTTGGGAATTTCGGGAAAATCTGGATTTTTTTTTTTAAATGGTAAAAAACTTGAGTGGTCTGAATGATTTGAAATAGTTGGTGTTGGAAATTTTTTAATCGGTCGAAAAATGTTGAAGTACTAACATGTTGAATTGAGAAATGGTATTACGGAATTCCTGGAATTTCGGGAAAACCGGGAAATTTTCAAGTTAGTTTTTTTGTCCTAATTAAGAGGAATGGTTGATGTTGGAATGGTTGAAGTGGGTTGAAAAATTTGGAAGGAGTGGTCTCCAGAATAAAGGGTGGAAATAGGGCTTTAGGAAAACCAGGAATTATGGAAAATCCTGGAACTGTTTTGAACATGGGAAAAAAGGTAGTTTGAATTTCCAGAATAGTGGAATGTGTTGAAGGTGGAATGGTTGGAACCGGTTGAAAAATGGCCATTTCATTTTAAATGGGGAAAAAATGTCCCGGGAAACCTGGAATTCTGGGAAATCTGGGAATTTTTACAGTTCAAAAAACTATTTTTGTTTTTGTCCTGATTAAGAGGAATGTTTTGACGGTGGAACGGTTGAAGTGGGTTGAAAATTGTGGAAGGAGTAGTCGCCAGAAAAAAAGTGTGCAAATAGGGCTTTGGCAAACCAGGAATTCTGGAAAATCCTGGAATTTGTATTTTACTTGGGGAAAAAAAGATAGTTTGAATTTCCAGAATAGTGGAATGTGTTGAAGGTGGAATAGTTGGAATCTGTTGAAAAATGGCCAATTCATTTTGAATGGGGAAAAAATGTCCCGGAAAACCTGGAATTCTGGGAAATCTGGGAATTTCTCCAGTTCAAAAAACAATTTAGTTTTTTGTCCTTATTAAGACGAATGTTTTGACGGTGGAACGGTTGAAGTGGGTTGAAAAATGTAGAAGTAGTAGTCGCCAGAAAAAAAGGTGGAAATAGGGCTTTGGGAAACCAGGAATTCTGTAAAATCCTGGAATTTTTTTTAACTTGTAAAAAAAGTTTGTTTGAATTTCCAGAATAGTGGAATGTGTTGAAGGTGGAATGGTTGGAATCGGTTGAAAAATGGCCAATTCATTTTGAATGGGGAAAAATTTCCCGGTAAACCTGGAATTCTGGGAAATCTGGGATTTTTTCCAGTTCAAAAAACTATTTTTGTTTTTTTCCTGATTAAGAGGAATGTTTTCACGGTGAGAAGGTTGAAGTGGGTTGAAAAATGTGGAAGGAGTAGTCACCAGAAAAAAGGGTGGAAATAGGGCTTTGGCAAACCAGGAATTCTGGAAAATCCTGGAATTTTTTTTAACTTGGGGAAAAAAAGTTTGTTTGAATTTCCAGAATAGTGGAATGTGTTGAAGGTGGAATAGTTGGAATCGGTTGAAAAATGGCCAATTCATTTTGAATGGGGAAAAATGTCCCGGAAAACCTGGAATTTTGGGAAATCTGGGAATTTCTCCAGTTCAAAAAACGATTTAGTTTTTTGTCCTCAAGAGGAATGTTTTGACGGTGGAACGGTTGAAGTGGGTTGAAAAATGTGGAAGTAGTAGTCACCAGAAAAAAGGGTGGAAATAGGGCTTTGGGAAACCAGGAATTCTGTAAAATCCTGGAATTTTTTTGAACTTGGAAAAAAGTTTGTTTGAATTTCCAGAATAGTGGAATGTGTTGAAGGTGGAATGGTTGGAATCGGTTGAAAAATGGCCAATTCATTTTGAATGGGGAAAATTTTCCCGGTAAACCTGGAGTTCTGGGAAATCTGGGAATTTTTCCAGTTAAAAAAACTATTTTTGTTTTTTTCCTGATTAAGAGGAATGTTTTGATGGTGGAACGGTTGAAGTGGGTTTAAAAATGTGGGAGGAATAATCGCCAGAAAAAAGGGTGGAAATAGGGCTTTGGGAAACCAGGAATTCTGGAAAATCCTGGAATTTTTTTGAACTTGGAAAAAAAGTTTGTTTGAATTTCCAGAATAGTGGAACGTGTTGAAGGTGGAATGGTTGGAATCGGTTGAAAAATTGCCAATTTATTTTGAATGGGGAAAAATGTCCCGGAAGACCTGGAATTCTGGGAAATCTGGGACTTTTTCCAGTTCGAAAAACTATTTAGTTTTTTTGTCCTGGTTAAGAGGAATGTTTTGACGGTGGAACGGTTGAAGTGGGTTGAAAAATGTGGAAGTAGTAGTCGCCAGAAAAAGGGTGGAAATAGGGCTTTGGGAAACCAGGAATTCTGTAAAATCCTGGAATATTTTTGAACTTGGAAAAAAAGTTTGTTTGAATTTCCAGAATAGTGGAATGTGTTGAAGGTGGAATGGTTGGAATCGGTTGAAAAATGGCCAATTCATTTTGAATGGGGAAAAATTTCCCGGTAAACCTGGAATTCTGGTAAATATGGGAATTTTTCCAGTTCAAAAAACTATGTAGTTTTTTGTCCAGATTAAGAGGAATGTTTTGGCGGTGGAACGGTTGAAGTGGGTTGAAAAATGTGTAAGGAGTAGTCGCCAGAAAAAAAGGGTGTAAATAGGGCTTTGGCAAACCAGGAATTCTGGAAAATCCTGGAATTTTTTTTAACTTGGGGAAAAAAAGTTTGTTTGAATTTCCAGAATAGTGGAATGTGTTGAAGGTGGAATAGTTGGAATACGTTGAAAAATGGCCAATTCATTTTGAATGGGGAAAAATGTCCCGGAAAACCTGGAATTCTGGGAAATCTGGGAATTTCTCCAGTTCAAAAAACTATTTAGTTTTTTGTCCTTATTAAGACGAATGTTTTGACGGTGGAACGGTTGAAGTGGGTTGAAAAATGTGGAAGTAGTAGTCGCCAGAAAAAAGGGTGGAAATAGAGCTTTGGGAAACCAGGAATTCTGGAAAATCCTGGAATTTTTTTGAACTTGGGAAAAAAAGTTTGTTTGAATTTCCAGAATAGTGGAATGTGTTGAAGGTGGAATAGTTGGAATACGTTGAAAAATGGCCAATTCATTTTGAATGGGGAAAAATGTCCCGGAAAACCTGGAATTCTGGGAAATCTGGGAATTTCTCCAGTTCAAAAAACTATTTAGTTTTTTGTCCTTATTAAGACGAATGTTTTGACGGTGGAACGGTTGAAGTGGGTTGAAAAATGTGGAAGTAGTAGTCGCCAGAAAAAAGGGTGGAAATAGAGCTTTGGGAAACCAGGAATTCTGGAAAATCCTGGAATTTTTTTGAACTTGGGAAAAAAAGTTTGTTTGAATTTCCAGAATAGTGGAATGTGTTGAAGGTGGAATAGTTGGAATCGGTTGAAAAATGGCCAATTCATTTTGAATGGGGAAAAATGTCCCGGAAAACCTGGAATTCTGGGAAATCTGGGAGTTTTTGGAATTTGTCAAGGGGAAAGCTTGCGATTCCCAAATAGGCTGAATATTTTGAAGTTGGAACAATTTGAATCAGATGAAAAATGTGGAAGTTGTGGAACTTTGAAGAATGTCCCATTCATTTCAATGGAAATTTCCCCCAAATTTGGGAATTTCGGGAAAATCTGGATATATTTTTTTTAAATGGTAAAAAACTTGAGTGGTCTGAATGATTTGAAATAGTTGGTGTTGGAAATTTTTTAATCGGTCAAAAATGTTGAAGTAGTAACATATTGAATTGAGAAATGGTATTACGGAATTCCTTGAATTTCGGGAAAACCGGGAAATTTTCCAGTTAGTTTTTTTGTCCTAAGTAAGAGGAATGGTTGATGTTGGAATGGTTGAAGTGGGTTGAAAAATGTGGAAGGAGTGGTCTCCAGAATAAAGGGTGGAAATAGGGCTTTAGGAAAACCAGGAATTCTGGAAAATCCTGGAACTGTTTTGAACATGGGAAAAAAGGTAGTTTGAATTTCCAGAATAGTGGAATGTGTTGAAGGTGGAATGGTTGGAATCGGTTGAAAAATGGCCAATTCATTTTGAATAGGGAAAAATGTCCCGGAAAACCTGGAATTCTGGGAAATATTGGAATTTCTCCAGTTCAAAAAACTATTTAGTTTTTTGTCCTTATTAAGAGGAATGTTTTGACAGTGGAACGGTTGAAGTGGGTTGAAAAATGTGGAAGTAGTAGTCGCCAGAAAAAAAGTGTGCAAATAGGGCTTTGGCAAACCAGGAATTCTGGAAAATCCTGGAATTTTTTTTTTACTTGGGGGGAAAAAAAGGTAGTTTGAATTTCCAGAATAGTGGAATGTGTTGAAGGTGGAATAGTTGGAATCTGTTGAAAAATGGCCAATTAATTTTGAATGGGGAAAAATGTCCCGGAAAACCTGGAATTCTGGGAAATCTGGGACTTTTTCCAGTTCGAAAAACTATTTAGTTTTTTTGTCCTGGTTAAGAGGAATGTTTTGACGGTGGAACGGTTGAAGTGGGTTGAAAAATGTGGAAGTAGTAGTCGCCAGAAAAAAGGGTGGAAATAGGGCTTTGGGAAACCAGGAATTCTGTAAAATCCTGGAATTTTTTTTAACTTGGGGAAAAAAAGTTTGTTTGAATTTCCAGAATAGTGGAATGTGTTGAAGGTGGAATAGTTGGAATCTGTTGACAAATGGCCAATTCATTTTGAATGGGGAAAAATGTCCCGGAAAACCTGGAATTCTGGGAAATCTGGGAGTTTTTCCAGTTCGAAAAACTATTTAGTTTTTTTGTCCTGGTTAAGAGGAATGTTTTGACGGTGGAACGGTTGAAGTGGGTTGAAAAATGTGGAAGTAGTAGTCGCCAGAAAAAAGGGTGGAAATAGGGCTTTGGGAAACCAGGAATTCTGTAAAATCCTGGAATATTTTTGAACTTGGAAAAAAAGTTTGTTTGAATTTCCAGAATAGTGGAATGTGTTGAAAGTGGAATGGTTGGAATCGGTTGAAAAATGGCCACTTCATTTTGAATGGGGAAAATTTTCCCGGTAAACCTGGAATTCTGGGAAATCTGGGAATTTTTCCAGTTCAAAAAACTATTTTTGCTTTTATCCTGATTAAGAGGAATGTTTTGACGGTGGAACGGTTGAAGTGGGTTGAAAAATGTGGAAGGAGTAGTCGCCAGAAAAAAGGGTGGAAATAAGGTTTTGGAAAACCAGGAATGCTGGAAAATCCTGGAATTTTTTTGAACTTGGAAAAAAAGTTTGTTTGAATTTCCAGAATAGTGGAACGTGTTGAAGGTGGAATGGTTGGAATCGGTTGAAAAATTGCCAATTTATTTTGAATGGGGAAAAATGTCCCGGAAAACCTGGAATTCTGGGAAATCTGGGAGTTTTTAGAATTTGTCAAGGGGAAAGCTTGCGATTCCCAAATAGGCTGAATATTTTGAAGTTGGAACCATTTGAATCAGATGAAAAATGTGGAAGTTGTGGAACTTTGAAGAATGTCCCATTCATTTCAATGGAAATTTCCCCCAAATTTGGGAATTTTGGGAAAATCTGGATTTATTTTTTTTAAATGGTAAAAAACTTGAGTGGTCTGAATGATTTGAAATAGTTGGTTTGGAAATTTTTTAATCGGTTGAAAAATGTTGAAGTAGTAACATGTTGAATTGAGAAATGGTATTACGGAATTCCTGGAATTTCGGGAAAACCGGGAAATTTTCAAGTTAGTTTTTTTGTCCTAATTAAGAGGAATTTTTGATGTTGGAATGGTTGAAGTGGGTTGAAAAATGTGGAAGGAGTGGTCTCCAGAATAAAGGGTGGAAATAGGGCTTTAGGAAAACCAGGAATTCTGGAAAATCCTGGAACTGTTTTGAACATGGGAAAAAAGGTAGTTTGAATTTCCAGAATAGTGGAATGTGTTGAAGGTGGAATGGTTGGAACCGGTTGAAAAATGGCCATTTCATTTTAAATGGGGAAAAAATGTCCCGGGAAACCTGGAATTCTGGGAAATCTGGGAATTTTTACAGTTCAAAAAACTATTTTTGTTTTTGTCCTGATTAAGAGGAATGTTTTGACGGTGGAACGGTTGAAGTGGGTTGAAAATTGTGGGAAGAGTAGTCGCCAGAAAAAAAGTGTGCAAATAGGGCTTTGGCAAACCAGGAATTCTGGAACATCCTGGAATTTTTTTTTTACTTGGGGAAAAAAAGGTAGTTTGAATTTCCAGAATAGTGGAATGTGTTGAAGGTGGAATAGTTGGAATCTGTTGAAAAATGGCCAATTCATTTTGAATGGGGAAAAATGTCCCGGAAAACCTGGAATTCTGGGAAATCTGGGAATTTCTCCAGTTCAAAAAACTATTTAGTTTTTTGTCCTTATTAAGACGAATGTTTTGACGGTGGAACGGTTGAAGTGGGTTGAAAAATGTGTAAGGAGTAGTCGCCAGAAAAAAAGGGTGTAAATAGGGCTTTGGCAAACCAGGAATTCTGGAAAATCCTGGAATTTTTTTTCACTTGGGGAAAAAAAGTTTGTTTGAATTTCCAGAATAGTGGAACGTGTTGAAGGTGGAATAGTTGGAATCGGTTGAAAAATGGCCAATTCATTTTGAATGGGGAAAAATGTCCCGGAAAACCTGGAATTCTGGGAAATCTGGGAATTTTTGGAATTTGTCAAGGGATAGCCCGCGATTCCCGAATAGGCTGAACAGTTTGAAGTTGGAACGCTTTGAATCGGGTGAAAAATGCGGAAGGTAGAGCGCGGCAAAATCTGGAAGAGAAGAAGAAGTTGAATAATGAATACATGCATTTTGGAAGCCTTGGATCATTCACACAATGAACTGTCACCATCTCCGAGGCGATGCAGCAGCTCAACATGTCAATACAGCAGCGAAGGCTCGTTAGCTGTCTGTCATCAATGGCTCTTTTATTTAGTGTCGCGGCACAATGACTCAACTTGAGACTATTTGTTCCTGAAACACACAAACGTCGACTGCTTGTTGACATATCCGGAACAACTATTACATTTCATGGTGATGTGGGACGCCGCCAAGGAGGGAAATAGTCGCTGCTGAGTCACAAACGTGAGCCGACCGCCTCCGTTTTGGAGCGCATTGAAGATGAAATTGTCACGCTAACCTTTACTAGCGCTGGAAGAGGAGGATGACTTCACCTTCAGCACTAACTGGCGCAGACAGGAGAGGAGGAGGAGGAGGAGGAGGAGGAGGAGGAGGAGGAGGAGGAGGAGGAGGAGGAGGAGGAGGAGGAGGAGGAGGAGGAGGAGGAGGAGGAGGGTCGCCATGGGCAGGATTTTACACCCCGCCTCCAATCCTAACAAGTTCCCTTACGTGACCCACACACACATACACACTCACACACCTTCTTGTATTTCTTACCTTCTTGAGACGTGAGAAAAATGCCTCCCTCTTTAGGACCACCTTTTCTAGATATATACAGATGTGTATTTACAACATTAATAATATATACATACTATGCAAATATAAAAAAAAGCTTGTTGTGAAAAATGAGTTGGAATTTCACAAGAAAAAGGTCACGATTTCACAAGAAAAACTCGGAATTTTGGCAGTATTATAATAAAAGTCGTCATTTTACTCAACGCAAGTCAAAATTTCACAAGAGAAGCTGAACATTTGTGCAATATTATGATAAAAGTTGGAATTTTACTCAGTAACAGTCGCAGTTTTACAAGGAAAAGCTTAAAATGTTGGCAATTTTATGAAAAGAGTCGTCATTTTACTCGGCAAAAGTCACAATTTTATAAGAAAACTTTAAAATGTTGGCAATATTATAATAATAATCTGAATTTTACTTGGCAAAATGATGACAAAAGTCATCATTTTACTCAAAAAATGTCACTGTTTTACAAGAACGACAAAAAAATGGGCAATATTGTGATAAAAGTCAGAATTTTTTATGACAAATGTCGCCATTTTGCATTAAAAAGTAATAATTTTACATTAAAAATAATTATTTTCTGTGAAAATATTGCAATATTACAGAAACAGAAAGAATATGAGAAATTGTTCCCAATTTTATTTTTTTTTAAAAAGTCGACACATTCTGAGAAAAAGGCTGCTTTTATTTATTAATATTTTTGAATTTTTTATTTGTAATTGGTTTTTAGTCATCTTGAGACGTGAGAAAAATGCCTCCCTCTTTAGGACCACCTTTTCTAGATATATAAAGATGTGTATTTACAACATTAATAATATATACATACTATGCATCACAATTTCACAAGAAAAACTTAGAATGTTGGCAGGATTATAATAAAAGTCGTCATTTTACTCAACAGAAGTCAACATTTACTTGAGAAATTGTTCCCAATTTTATACAAAAAAAAAAAGTCGACACATTGTGAGAAAAAGGCTGCTTTTAGTTACTTTATTTATTTATTTTTTGAATTTTTTGTTTGTAATTGGTTTTTAGTCTTCATTATTTACTTCAAGTTTTGCAATTTTATGATAAAAGTTGGAATTTTACTCAATAACAGTCACAGTTTTACAAGAAAAAGCTTAAAATGTTGGCAATTTTATGAAAAGAGTCGTCATTTTACTCGGCAAAAGTCACAAATTTGTAAGAACACTTTCAAATGTTGGCAATATTTTAATAATAATCGGAATTTTACTTGGCAAAATGATGACAAAAGTCATCATTTGACTCAAAAAATGTCACTGTTTTACAAGAACAACAAAAAAATGGGCAATATTGTGATAAAAGTGAGAATTTTATATGACAAATGTCGCCATTTTGCATTAAAAAGTAATAATTTTACATTAAAAATAATTATTTTACGAGAAAATATTGCAGTATTACAGAAACAGAAAGAATATGAGAAATTGTTTCCAATTTTATTTAAAAAAAAAAAAAAAAGTCGACATTCTGAGAAAAAGGCTGCTTTTATTTATTAATTTTTTTGAATTTTTTGTTTGTAATTGGTTTTTAGTCATCTTGAGATGTGAGAAAAATGCCTCCCTCTTTAGGACCACCTTTTCTAGATATATAAAGATGTGTATTTACAACATTAATAATATATACATACTATGCAAATATAAAAAAAGCTTGTTGTGAAAAATGAGTTGGAATTTCAAAAGAAAAAGGTCACCATTTCACAAGAAAAACTTGGAATTTTGGCAGTATTATAATAAAAGTCGTCATTTTACTCAACGCAAGTCAAAATTTCACAAGAGAAGCTGAACATTTGTGCAATATTATGATAAAAGTTGGAATTTTACTCAATAACAGTCGCAGTTTTACAAGGAAAAGCTTAAAATGTTGGCAATTTTATGAAAAGAGTCGTCATTTTACTCGGCAAAAGTCACAAATTTGTAAGAACACTTTCAAATGTTGGCAATATTTTAATAATAATCGGAATTTTACTTGGCAAAATGATGACAAAAGTCATCATTTGACTCAAAAAATGTCACAGTTTTACAAGAACAACAAAAAAATGGGCAACATTGTGACAAAAGTCAGAATTTTATACGACAAATGTCGCCATTTTGCATTAAAAAGTAAGAATTTTACATTAAAAATAATTATTTTACGAGAAAATATTGCAGTATTACAGAAACAGAAAGAATATGAGAAATTGTTCCCAATTTTATTTTTTTTTAAAAAGTCGACACATTCTGAGAAAAAAGGCTGCTTTTATTTATTAATATTTTTGAATTTTTTATTTGTAATTGGTTTTTAGTCATCTTGAGACGTGAGAAAAATGCCTCCCTCTTTAGGACCACCTTTTCTAGATATATAAAGATGTGCATTTACAACATTAATAATATATACATACTATGCATCACAATTTCACAAGAAAAACTTAGAATGTTGGCAGTATTATAATAAAAGTCGTCATTTTACTCAACGCAAGTCAAAATTTCACAAGAGAAGCTGAACATTTGTGCAATATTATGATAAAAGTTGGAATTTTACTCAACAGTCGCAGTTTTACAAGGAAAAGCTTAAAATGTTGGCAATTTTATGAAAAGAGTCGTCATTTTACTCGACAAAAGTCACAAATTTGTAAGAACACTTTCAAATGTTGGCAATATTTTAATAATAATCGGAATTTTACTTGGCAAAATGATGACAAAAGTCATCATTTGACTCAAAAAATGTCACAGTTTTACAAGAACAACAAAAAAATGGGCAACATTGTGATAAAAGTCAGAATTTTATATGACAAATGTCGCCATTTTGCATTAAAAAGTAATAATTTTACATTAAAAATAATTATTTTACGAGAAAATGTTGCAGTATTACAGAAACAGAAAGAATATGAGAAATTGTTCCCAATTTTATTTTTAAAAAAAAAGTCGACACATTCTGAGAAAAAGGCTGCTTTTATTTATTAATTTTTTTGAATTTTTTGTTTGTAATTGGTTTTTAGTCATCTTGAGACGTGAGAAAAATGCCTCCCTCTTTAGGACCACCTTTTCTAGATATATAAAGATGTGTATTTACAACATTAATAATATATACATACTATGCAAATATAAAAAAAAGCTTGTTGTGAAAAATGAGTTGGAATTTCAAAAGAAAAAGGTCACCATTTCACAAGAAAAACTCGGAATTTTGGCAGTATTATAATAAAAGTCGTCATTTTACTCAACGCAAGTCAAAATTTCACAAGAGAAGCTGAACATTTGTGCAATATTATGATAAAAGTTGGAATTTTACTCAATAACAGTCGCAGTTTTACAAGGAAAAGCTTAAAGTGTTGGCAATTTTATGAAAAGAGTCGTCATTTTACTCGACAAAAGTCACAAATTTGTAAGAACACTTTCAAATGTTGGCAATATTTTAATAATAATCGGAATTTTACTTGGCAAAATGATGACAAAAGTCATCATTTGACTCAAAAAATGTCACAGTTTTACAAGAACAACAAAAAAATGGGCAACATTGTGACAAAAGTCAGAATTTTATACGACAAATGTCGCCATTTTGCATTAAAAAGTAATAATTTTACATTAAAAATAATTATTTTACGAGAAAATATTGCAGTATTACAGAAACAGAAAGAATATGAGAAATTGTTCCCAATTTTATTTTTTTTTAAAAAGTCGACACATTCTGAGAAAAAAGGCTGCTTTTATTTATTAATATTTTTGAATTTTTTATTTGTAATTGGTTTTTAGTCATCTTGAGACGTGAGAAAAATGCCTCCCTCTTTAGGACCACCTTTTCTAGATATATAAAGAAGTGTATTTACAACATTAATAATATATACATACTATGCATCACAATTTCACAAGAAAAACTGTGAATGTTGGCAGTATTATAATAAAAGTCGTCATTTTACTCAACGCAAGTCAAAATTTCACAAGAGAAGCTGAACATTTGTGCAATATTATGATAAAAGTTGGAATTTTACTCAACAGTCGCAGTTTTACAAGGAAAAGCTTAAAATGTTGGCAATTTTATGAAAAGAGTCGTCATTTTACTCGACAAAAGTCACAAATTTGTAAGAACACTTTCAAATGTTGGCAATATTTTAATAATAATCGGAATTTTACTTGGCAAAATGATGACAAAAGTCATCATTTGACTCAAAAAATGTCACAGTTTTACAAGAACAACAAAAAAATGGGCAACATTGTGATAAAAGTCAGAATTTTATATGACAAATGTCGCCATTTTGCATTAAAAAGTAATAATTTTACATTAAAAATAATTATTTTACGAGAAAATGTTGCAGTATTACAGAAACAGAAAGAATATGAGAAATTGTTCCCAATTTTATTTTTAAAAAAAAAAGTCGACACATTCTGAGAAAAAGGCTGCTTTTATTTATTAATTTTTTTGAATTTTTTGTTTGTAATTGGTTTTTAGTCATCTTGAGACGTGAGAAAAATGCCTCCCTCTTTAGGACCACCTTTTCTAGATATATAAAGATGTGTATTTACAACATTAATAATATATACATACTATGCAAATATAAAAAAAAGCTTGTTGTGAAAAATGAGTTGGAATTTCAAAAGAAAAAGGTCACCATTTCACAAGAAAAACTCGGAATTTTGGCAGTATTATAATAAAAGTCGTCATTTTACTCAACGCAAGTCAAAATTTCACAAGAGAAGCTGAACATTTGTGCAATATTATGATAAAAGTTGGAATTTTACTCAATAACAGTCGCAGTTTTACAAGGAAAAGCTTAAAGTGTTGGCAATTTTATGAAAAGAGTCGCAATTTTACTCGGCAAAAGTCACAAATTTGTAAGAACACTTTCAAATGTTGGCAATATTTTAATAATAATCGGAATTTTACTTGGCAAAATGATGACAAAAGTCATCATTTTACTCAAAAAATGTCAGTTTTACAAGAAAAACAAAAAAATGGGCAGAATTGTGATAAAAGTCAGAATTTTATATGACAAATGTCGCCATTTTGCATTAAAAAGTAATAATTTTACATTAAAAATAATTATTTTACGAGAAAATATTGCAGTATTACAGAAACAGAAAGAATATGAGAAATTGTTTCCAATTTTATTTAAAAAAAAAAAGTCGACACATTCTGAGAAAAAGGCTGCTTTTATTTATTAATTTTTTTGAATTTTTTGTTTGTAATTGGTTTTTAGTCATCTTGAGACGTGAGAAAAATGCCTCCCTCTTTAGGACCACCTTTTCTAGATATATAAAGATGTGTATTTACAACATTAATAATATATACATACTATGCATCACAATTTCACAAGAAAAACTTAGAATGTTGGCAGGATTATAATAAAAGTCGTCATTTTACTCAACACAAGTCAACATTTTACAAGAGAAACTGAACATTTGTGCAATATTATGATAAAAGTTGGAATTTTACTCAATAACAGTCGCAGTTTTACAAGAAAAAGCTTAAAATGTTGGCAATTTTATGAAAAGAGTCGTCATTTTACTCGACAAAAGTCACAGTTTTATAAGAAAACTTTAAAAATGTTGACAATATTATAATAATAATCTGAATTTTACTCTGCAAAAGTCATAATTTTATAAGAAAACTTTAAAATGTTGGCAATATTTTAATAATAATCTGAATTTTACTCGGCAAAATGATGACAAAAGTCATAATTTTACTCAAAAAAATGTCCGTTTTCCAAGAACAAAAAAATTGGCAATATTGTGATGAAAGTCAGAATTTTATATTACAAATGTCGCCATTTTGCATTAAAAAGTAATAATTTTACATTAAAAATAATTATTTTACGAGAAAATATTGCAATATTACAGAAACAGAAAGAATATGAGAAATTGTTCCCAATTTTATAAAAAAAAAAAAGTCGACACATTGTGAGAAAAAGGCTGCTTTTAGTTACTTTATTTATTTTTTTGAATTTTTTTGTTTGTAATTGGTTTTTTAGTCTTCATTATTTACTTAAAGTTTTGCAATTTTATGATAAAAGTTGGAATTTTACTCAATAACAGTCGCAGTTTTACAAGAAAAAGCTTAAAATGTTGGCAATTTTATGAAAAGAGTCATCATTTTACTCGACAAAAGTCACAATTTTGTAAGAAAACTTTAAAATGTTGGCAACATTATTATAATAATCAGAATTTTACTTGGCAAAATGATGACAAAAGTCATCATTTTACTCAAAAAATGTCACAGTTTTACAAGAACGACAAAAAAATGGGCAATATTGTGATAAAAGTCTGAATTTTTTATGACAAATGTCGCCATTTTGCATTAAAAAGTAATAATTTTACATTAAAAATAATTATTTTCTCTGAAAATATTGCAATATTACAGAAACAGAAAGAATATGAGAAATTGTTCCCAATTTTATATAAAAAAAAAAAAAGTCGACACATTCTGAGAAAAAGGCTGCTTTTAGTTCTTTTATTTATTTATTTTTTTGAATTTTTTGTTTGTAATTGGTTTTTAGTCATCTTGAGACGTGAGAAAATGCCTCCCTCTTTAGGACCACCTTTTCTAGATATATAAAGATGTGTATTTACAACATTAATAATATATACATACTATGCATCACAATTCCACAAGAAAAACTTAGAATGTTGGCAGTATTTTTAATAAAAGTCGTAATTTTACTCAAGAGAAGTCAACATTTTACAAGAGAAACTGAACATTTGTGCAATATTATGACAAAAGTTGGAATTTTACTCGACAAAAGTCCAAATTTTATAAGAAAACTTTAAAATGTTGGCAACATTATAATAATAATCTGAATTTTGCTTGGCAAAATGATGACAAAAGTCATCATTTTACTCAAAAAATGTCACTGTTTTACAAGAACGATGAAAAAATTGGCAATATTGCGATAAAAGTCAGAATTTTATATGACAAATGTCTACATTTTGCATTAAAAAGTAAAAATTTTACATTAAAAATAATTATTTTGCGAGAAAATATTGCAATATTACAGAAACAGAAAGAATATGAGAAATTGTTCCCAATTTTATTTAAAAAAAAAGTCGACACATTGTGAGAAAAAGGCTGCTTTTAGTTACTTTATTTATTTTTTGAATTTTTTTGTTTGCAATTGGATTTTAGTCTTCATTATTTACTTAAAGTTTTGCAATTTTATGATAAAACTTAGAATTTTACTCAATAACAGTCACAATTTTACAAGAAAAAGCTTAAAATGTTGGCAATTTTATGAAAAGAGTCGCAATTTTACTCGGCAAAAGTCACAATTTTGTAAGAAAACTTTAAAATGTTGGCAACATTATAATAATAATCGGAATTTTACTTGGCAAAATGATGACAAAAGTCATCATTTTACTCAAAAAAATGTCACTGTTTTACAAGAACGACAAAAAAATGGGCAATATTGTGATAAAAGTCAGAATTTTTTATGACAAATGTCGCCATTTTGCATTAAAAAGTAATAATTTTATGAGAAAATATTGCAATATTACAGAAACAGAAAGAATATGAGAAATTGTTCCCAATTTTATTTAAAAAAAAATAAGTCGACACATTCTGAGAAAAAGGCTGCTTTTAGTTACTTTATTTATTTATTTTTTTGAATTTTTTGTTTGTAATTGGTTTTTAGTCATCTTGAGACGTGAGAAAAATGCCTCCCTCTTTAGGACCACCTTTTCTAGATATATAAAGATGTGTATTTACAACATTAATAATATATACATACTATGCATCACAATTTCACAATAAAAACTTAGAATGTTGGCAGTATTATAATAAAAGTCGTCATTTTACTCAACACAAGTCAAAATTTCACAAGAGAAGCTGAACATTTGTGCAATATTATGATAAAAGTTGGAATTTTACTCAATAACAGTCGCAGGTTTACAAGGAAAAGCTTAAAATGTTGGCAATTTTATGAAAAGAGTCGCAATTTTACTCGGCAAAAGTCACAATTTTATAAGAAAACTTTAAAATGTTGGCAACATTATAATAATAATCGGAATTTTACTTGGCAAAATGATGACAAAAGTCATCATTTTACTCAAAAAATGTCACTGTTTTACAAGAACGACAAAAAAATTGGCAATATTGTGATAAAAGTCAGAATTTAATATGACAAATTTCGGCATTTTGCATTAAAAAGTAATAATTTTACATTAAAAATAATAATTTTACGAGAAAATATTGCAATATTACAGAAACAGAAAGAATATAAGAAATTGTTCCCAATTTTATACAAAAAAAAAAAGTCGACTTTGTGAGAAAAAGGCTGCTTTTAGTTACTTTATTTATTTATTCTTTGAATTTTTTGTTTGTAATTGGTTTTTAGTCTTCATTATTTACTTCAAGTTTTGCAATTTTATGATAAAAGTTGGAATTTTACTCAATAACAGTCGCAGTTTTACAAGAAAAAGCTTAAAATGTTGGCAATTTTATGAAAAGAGTCGCAATTTTACTCAGCAAAAGTCACAATTTTATAAGAAAACTTTAAAATGTTGGCAATATTATAATAATAATCGGAATTTTACTCAAAAAATGTCACTGTTTTACAAGAACAACAAAAAAATGGGCAATATTGTGATAAAAGTCAGAATTTTATACGACAAATGTCACCATTTTGCATTAAAAAGTAATAATTTTACATTAAAAATAATTATTTTACATGAAAATATTGCAAAATTACAGAAACAGAAAGAATATGAGAAATTGTTCCCAATTTTATAAAAAAACAAAAGTCGACACATTGTGAGAAAAAGGCTGCTTTTATTACTTTATTTATTTATTGAATTTTTTTGTTTGTAATTGGTTTTTAGTCTTCATTATTTACATCAAGTTTCACAATTTTATGATAAAAGTTGGAATTTTACTCAATAACAGTCGCAGTTTTACAAGAAAAAGCTTAAAATGTTGGCAATTTTATGAAAAGAGTCGTCATTTTACTCAACAAGTCACAATTTTGTAAGGAAACTTTAAAATGTTGGTAACATTATAATAATAATCGGAATTTCACTTGGCAAAATGATGACAAAAGACATAATTTTACTCAAAAAATGTCACTGTTTTACAAGAACGACAAAAAAATGGGCAATATTGTGATAAAAGTCAGAATTTTATATGACAAATGTCACCATTTTGCACTAAAAAGTAATAATTTTACATTAAAAATAATAATTTTACGTGAAAATATTGCAATATTACAGAAACAGAAAGAATATGAGAAATTGTTCCCAATTTTATTTTAAAAAAAAAAAAAGTCGACACATTGTGAGAAAAAGGCTGCTTTTAGTTATTTATTTTTTTTTTTTTTTTGAATTTTTTGTTTGTAATTGGTTTTTAGTCATCTTGAGACGTGAGAAAAATGCCTCCCTCTTTAGGACCACCTTTTCTAGATATATAAAGATGTGTATTTACAACATTAATAATATATACATACTATGCATCACAATTTCACAAGAAAAACTTAGAATTTTGGCAGTATTATATTAAAAGTCGTCATTTTACTCAACGTAAGTCAACATTTGACAAGAGAAACTGAACATTTGTGCAATATTATGATAAAAGTTGGTATTTTACTCGACAAAAGTCCAAATTTTATAAGAAAACTTTAAAATGTTGGTAACATTATAATAATAATCTGAATTTTACTTGGCAAAATGATGACAAAAGACATCATTTTACTCAAAAAATGTCACTGTTTTACAAGAACGACAAAAAAATGGGCAATATTGTGATAAAAGTCAGAATTTTATATGACAAATGTCACCATTTTGCACTAAAAAGTAATAATTTTACATTAAAAATAATAATTTTACATGAAAATATTGCAATATTACAGAAACAGAAAGAATATGAGAAATTGTTCCCAATTTTATAAAAAAAAAAAAAAAAAGTTGACACATTCTGAGAAAAAGGCTGCTTTTAGTATTTTTATTTATTTATTTTTTTGAATTTTTTGTTTGTAATTGGTTTTTAGTCATCTTGAGACGTGAGAAAAAGGCCTCCCTCTTTAGGACCACCTTTTCTAGATATATAAAGAAGTGTATTTACAACATTAATAATATATACATACTATGCATCACAATTTCACAAGAAAAATTTAGAATGTTGGCAGTATTATAATAAAAGTCGTCATTTTACTCAACACAAGTCAACATTTTACAAGAGAAACTGAACATTTGTGCAATATTATGATAAAAGTTGGAATTTTACTCGACAAAAGTCCAAATTTTATAAGAAAACTTTAAAATGTTGGTAACATTATAATAATAATCTGAATTTTACTTGGCAAAATGATGACAAAAGTCATCATTTTACTCAAAAAATGTCACTGTTTTACAAGAACAACAAAAAAATGGGCAATATTGTGATAAAAGTCAGAATTTTATATGACAAATGTCGCCATTTTGCATTAAAAAGTAATAATTTTACATTAAAAATAATTATTTTACGAGAAAATATTGCAGTATTACAGAAACAGAAAGAATATGACAAATGTTTCCCAATTTTATTTTAAAAATAAAAAGTCGACACATTCTGAGAAAAAGGCTGCTTTTATTTATTAATTTTTTTGAATTTTTTGTTTGTAATTGGTTTTTAGTCATCTTGAGATGTGAGAAAAATGCCTCCCTCTTTAGGACCACCTTTTCTAGATATATAAAGAAGTGTATTTACAACATTAATAATATATACATACTATGCATCACAATTTCACAAGAAAAACTTAGAATGTTGGCAGTATTATATTAAAAGTCGTCATTTTACTCAACGTAAGTCAACATTTGACAAGAGAAACTGAACATTTGTGCAATATTCTGACAAAAGTTGGAATTTTACTCAATAACAGTCGCAGTTTTACAAGGAAAAGCTTAAAATGTTGGCAATTTTATGAAAAGAGTCGCAATTTTACTCGGCAAAAGTCACAATTTTATAAGAAAACTTTAAAATGTTGGCAACATTATAATAATAATCGGAATTTTACTTGGCAAAATGATGACAAAAGTCATCATTTTACTCAAAAAATGTCACTGTTTTACAAGAACGACAAAAAAATTGGCAATATTGTGATAAAAGTCAGAATTTAATATGACAAATTTCGCCATTTTGCATTAAAAAGTAATAATTTTACATTAAAAATAATAATTTTACGAGAAAATATTGCAATATTACAGAAACAGAAAGAATATGAGAAATTGTTCCCAATTTTATACAACAAAAAAAAAGTCGACATTGTGAGAAAAAGGCTGGTTTTAGTTACTTTATTTATTTATTCTTTGAATTTTTTGTTTGTAATTGGTTTTTAGTCTTCATTATTTACTTCAAGTTTTGCAATTTTATGATAAAAGTTGGAATTTTACTCAATAACAGTCGCAGTTTTACAAGAAAAAGCTTAAAATGTTGGCAATTTTATGAAAAGAGTCGCAATTTTAGTCAACAAGTCACAATTTTGTAAGAAAACTTTAAAATGTTGGCAACATTATAATAATAATCGGAATTTTACTTGGCAAAATGATGACAAAAGTCATCATTTTACTCAAAAAATGTCACTGTTTTACAAGAACGACAAAAAAATGGGCAATATTGTGATGAAAGTCAGAATTTTATATTACAAATGTCGCCATTTTGCATTAAAAAGTAATAATTTTACATTAAAAATAGTTATTTTACGTGAAAATATTGCAATATTACAGAAACAGAAAGAATATGAGAAATTGTTCCCAATTTTATAAAAAAAAAAAAATGTCGACACATTGTGAGAAAAAGGCTGCTTTTAGTTACTTTATTTATTTATTTTTTTGAATTTTTTGTTTTGTCATTGGTTTTTAGTCATCTTGAGACGTGAGAAAAATGCCTCCCTCTTTAGGACCACCTTTTCTAGATATATAAAGATGTGTATTTACAACATTAATAATATATACATACTATGCATCACAATTTCACAAGAAAAACTTAGAATGTTGGCAGTATTATAAAAAAAGTCGTCATTTTACTCAACGCAAGTCAACATTTTACAAGAGAAACTAAAAATTTGTGCAATATTATGATAAAAGTTGGAATTTTACTCAATAACAGTCGCAGTTTTATAAGAAAAAACTTAAAATGTTGGCAATTTTATGAATAGAGTCACAATTTTATAAGAAAACTTTAAAATGTTGGCAACATTATAATAATAACAATCGGAATTTCACTTGGCAAAATGATGACAAAAGTCATCATTTTACTCAAAAAAATGTCAGTTTTGCAAGAACAACGAAAAAATTAGCATTATTGTGATAAAAATCTGAGTTTTATATGACAAATGTCGCCATTTTGCATTAAAAAGTAATAATTTTACATTAAAAATAATTATTTTTGCGAGAAAATATTGCAGTATTACAGAAACAGAAAGAATATGACAAATTGTTCCCAATTTTATGAGAAAAAAGTCGACACATTGTGAGAAAAAGGATGCTTTTAGTTACTTTATTTCTTTATTTTTTGAATTTTTTGTTTGTAATTGGTTTTTAATCTTCATTATTTACTTAAAGTTTTGCAATTTTATGATAAAAGTTTAAATTTTACTCAATAACAGTCGCAGTTTTACAAGAAAAAGCTTAAAATGTTGGCAATTTTATGAAAAGAATCGCAATTTTACTCGGCAAAAGTCATAATTTTATAAGAAAACTTTAAAATGTTGGCAATATTTTAATAATAATCGGAATTTTACTCGGCAAAATGATGACAAAAGTCATAATTTTTACTCAAAAAAATGTCCGTTTTACAAGAACAACAAAAAAATGGGCAATATTGTGATAAAAGTCAGAATTTTATATTACAAATGTCGCCATTTTGCATTAAAAAGTAATAATTTTACATTAAAAATAATTATTTTACGAGAAAATATTGCAATATTACAGAAACAGAAAGAATATGAGAAATTGTTCCCAATTTTATTTTAAAAAAAAGTCGACACATTGTGAGAAAAAGGTTGCTTTTAGTTACTTTATTTATTTATTTTTTGAATTTTTTGTTTGTAATTGGTTTTTAATCTTCATTATTTACTTAAAGTTTTGCAATTTTATGATAAAAGTTGGAATTTTACTCAATAACAGTCGCAGTTTTACAAGAAAAAGCTTAAAATGTTGGCAATTTTATGAAAAGAATCGCAATTTTACTCGGCAAAAGTCATACTTTTATAAGAAAACTTTAAAATGTTGGCAATATTTTAATAATAATCGGAATTTTACTCGGCAAAATGATGACAAAAGTCATCATTTTACTCAAAAAATGTCACTGTTTTACAAGAACAACAAAAAAATGGGCAATATTGTGATAAAAGTCAGAATTTTATATGACAAATGTCACCATTTTGCATTAAAAAGTAATAATTTTACATTAAAAATAATTATTTTACGTGAAAATATTGCAATATTACAGAAACAGAAAGAATATGAGAAATTGTTCCCAATTTTATTTTTTAAAAAAAGTCGACATTCTGAGAAAAAGGCTGCTTTTATTTATTAATTTTTTTGAATTTTTTGTTTGTAATTGGTTTTTAGTCATCTTGAGACGTGAGAAAAATGCCTCCCTCTTTAGGACCACCTTTTCTAGATATATAAAGATGTGTATTTACAACATTAATAATATATACATACTATGCATCACAATTTCACAAGAAAAACTTAGAATGTTGGCAGTATTATAATAAAAGTCGTCATTTTACTCAACGCAAGTCAAAATTTCACAAGAGAAGCTGAACATTTGTGCAATATTATGATAAAAGTTGGAATTTTACTCAATAACAGTCGCAGTTTTACAAGGAAAAGCTTAAAGTGTTGGCAATTTTATGAAAAGAGTCGTCATTTTACTCGACAAAAGTCACAAATTTGTAAGAAAAGTTTAAAATGTTGGTAACATTATAATAATAATCTGAATTTTACTTGGCAAAATGATGACAAAAGACATAATTTTACTCAAAAAATGTCACTGTTTTACAAGAACGACAAAAAAATGGGCAATATTGTGATCAAAGTCAGAATTTTATATGACAAATGTCACCATTTTGCACTAAAAAGTAATAATTTTACATTAAAAATAATAATTTTACGTGAAAATATTGCAATATTACAGAAACAGAAAGAATATGAGAAATTGTTCCCAATTTTATAAAAAAAAAAAAAAGTTGACACATTGTGAGAAAAAGGCTGCTTTTAGTATTTTTATTTATTAATTGTTTTGAATTTTTTGTTTGTAATTGGTTTTTAGTCTTCATTATTTACTTCAAGTTTTGCAATTTTATGATAAAAGTTGGAATTTTACTCAATAACAGTCGCAGTTTTACAAGGAAAAGCTTAAAATGTTGGCAATTTTATGAAAAGAGTCGTCATTTTACTCGACAAAAGTCACACATTTGTAAGAACACTTTCAAATGTTGGCAATATTTTAATAATAATCGGAATTTTACTTGGCAAAATGATGACAAAAGTCATCATTTTACTCAAAAAAATGTCACTGTTTTACAAGAACGACGAAAAAAATGGCAATATTGTGATAAAAGTCTGAATTTTATATGACAAATGTCGCCATTTTGCATTAAAAAGTAATAATTTTACATTAAAAATAATTATTTTACGAGAAAATATTACAATATTACAGAAACAGAAAGAATATGAGAAATTGTTCCCAATTTTATTTTTAAAAAAAAAGTCGACACATTCTGAGAAAAAGGCTGCTTTTATTTATTAATTTTTTTGAATTTATTGTTTGTAATTGGTTTTTAGTCATCTTGAGACGTGAGAAAAATGCCTCCCTCTTTAGGACCACCTTTTCTAGATATATAAAGATGTGTATTTACAACATTAATAATATATACATACTATGCATCACAATTTCACAAGAAAAACTTAGAATGTTGGCAGTATTATAATAAAAGTCGTCATTTTACTCAACGCAAGTCAAAATTTCACAAGAGAAGCTGAACATTTGTGCAATATTATGATAAAAGTTGGAATTTTACTCAATAACAGTCGCAGTTTTACAAGGAAAAGCTTAAAGTGTTGGCAATTTTATGAAAAGAGTCGTCATTTTACTCGACAAAAGTCACAAATTTGTAAGAAAAGTTTAAAATGTTGGTAACATTATAATAATAATCTGAATTTTACTTGGCAAAATGATGACAAAAGACATAATTTTACTCAAAAAATGTCACTGTTTTACAAGAACGACAAAAAAATGGGCAATATTGTGATCAAAGTCAGAATTTTATATGACAAATGTCACCATTTTGCACTAAAAAGTAATAATTTTACATTAAAAATAATAATTTTACGTGAAAATATTGCAATATTACAGAAACAGAAAGAATATGAGAAATTGTTCCCAATTTTATAAAAAAAAAAAAAAGTTGACACATTGTGAGAAAAAGGCTGCTTTTAGTATTTTTATTTATTAATTGTTTTGAATTTTTTGTTTGTAATTGGTTTTTAGTCTTCATTATTTACTTCAAGTTTTGCAATTTTATGATAAAAGTTGGAATTTTACTCAATAACAGTCGCAGTTTTACAAGGAAAAGCTTAAAATGTTGGCAATTTTATGAAAAGAGTCGTCATTTTACTCGACAAAAGTCACACATTTGTAAGAACACTTTCAAATGTTGGCAATATTTTAATAATAATCGGAATTTTACTTGGCAAAATGATGACAAAAGTCATCATTTTACTCAAAAAAATGTCACTGTTTTACAAGAACGACGAAAAAAATGGCAATATTGTGATAAAAGTCTGAATTTTATATGACAAATGTCGCCATTTTGCATTAAAAAGTAATAATTTTACATTAAAAATAATTATTTTACGAGAAAATATTACAATATTACAGAAACAGAAAGAATATGAGAAATTGTTCCCAATTTTATTTTTAAAAAAAAAGTCGACACATTCTGAGAAAAAGGCTGCTTTTATTTATTAATTTTTTTGAATTTATTGTTTGTAATTGGTTTTTAGTCATCTTGAGACGTGAGAAAAATGCCTCCCTCTTTAGGACCACCTTTTCTAGATATATAAAGATGTGTATTTACAACATTAATAATATATACATACTATGCATCACAATTTCACAAGAAAGCTTAGAATGTTGGCAGTATTATAATAAAAGTCGTCATTTTAATCAACGCAAGTCAAAATTTTACAAGAGAAACTGAACATTTGTGCAATATTATGACAAAAGTTGGAATTTTACTCAATAACAGTCGCAATTTTACAAGAAAAAGCTTAAAATGTTGGCAATTTTATGAAAAGAGTCGCAATTTTACTCGGCAAAAGTCATAATTTTATAAGAAAACTTTAAAATGTTGGCAATATTTTAATAATAATCGGAATTTTACTCGGCAAAATGATGACAAAAGTCATAGTTTTACTCAAAAAAATGTCCGTTTTACAAGAACAAAAAAATGGGCAATATTGTGATAAAAGTCAGAATTTTATATTACAAATGTCGCCATTTTGCATTAAAAAGTAATAATTTTACATTAAAAATAATTATTTTACGAGAAAATATTGCAGTATTACAGAAACAGAAAGAATATGAGAAATTGTTCCCAATTTTATTTAAAAAAAAAAGTCGACACATTCTGAGAAAAAGGCTGCTTTTATTTATTAATATTTTTGAATTTTTTATTTGTAATTGGTTTTTAGTCATCTTGAGACGTGAGAAAAATGCCTCCCTCTTTAGGACCACCTTTTCTAGATATATAAAGAAGTGTATTTACAACATTAATAATATATACATACTATGCATCACAATTTCACAAGAAAAACTTGGAATGTTGGCAGTATTATAATAAAAGTCGTCATTTTACTCAACACAAGTCAACATTTTACAAGAGAAACTGAACATTTGTGCAATATTATGATAAAAGTTGGAATTTTACTCGACAAAAGTCCAAATTTTATAAGAAAACTTTAAAATGTTGGTAACATTATAATAATAATCTGAATTTTACTTGGCAAAATGATGACAAAAGACATAATTTTACTCAAAAAATGTCACTGTTTTACAAGAACGACAAAAAAATGGGCAATATTGTGATAAAAGTCAGAATTTTATATGACAAATGTCACCATTTTGCACTAAAAAGTAATAATTTTACATTAAAAATAATAATTTTACGTGAAAATATTGCAATATTACAGAAACAGAAAGAATATGAGAAATTGTTCCCAATTTTATAAAAAAAAAAAAAAAAAGTTGACACATTGTGAGAAAAAGGCTGCTTTTAGTTCTTTTATTTATTTATTTTTTTGAATTTTTTGTTTGTAATTGGTTTTTAGTCATCTTGAGACGTGAGAAAAATGCCTCCCTCTTTAGGACCACCTTTTCTAGATATATAAAGAAGTGTATTTACAACATTAATAATATATACATACTATGCATCACAATTTCACAAGAAAAACTTAGAATGTTGGCAGTATTATAATAAAAGTTGTCATTTTACTCAACACAAGTCAACATTTTACAAGAAAAACTGAACATTTGTGCAATATTATGATAAAAGTTGGAATTTTACTCAATAACAGTCGCAGTTTTATAAGGAAAAGCTTAAAATGTTGGCAATTTTATGAAAAGAGTCGTCATTTTACTCGACAAAAGTCACAAATTTGTAAGAACACTTTCAAATGTTGGCAATATTTTAATAATAATCGGAATTTTACTTGGCAAAATGATGACAAAAGTCATCATTTTACTCAAAAAATGTCACAGTTTTACAAGAACAACAAAAAAATGGGCAATATTGTGATAAAAGTCAGAATTTTATATGACAAATGTCGCCATTTTGCATTAAAAAGTAATAATTTTACATTAAAAATAATTATTTTACGAGAAAATATTGCAGTATTACAGAAACAGAAAGAATATGAGAAATTGTTCCCAATTTTATTTTTAAAAAAAAAAGTCGACACATTCTGAGAAAAAGGCTGCTTTTATTTCTTAATTTTTTTGAATTTTTTGTTTGTAATTGGTTTTTAGTCATCTTGAGACGTGAGAAAAATGCCTCCTTCTTTAGGACCACCTTTTCTAGATATATAAAGATGTGTATTTACAACATTAATAATATATACATACTATGCATCACAATTTCACAAGAAAAACTTGGAATGTTGGCAGTATTATAATAAAAGTCGTCATTTTACTCAACAGAAGTCAACATTTTACAAGAGAAACTGAACATTTGTGCAATATTATGATAAAAGTTGGAATTTTACTCGACAAAAGTCCAAATTTTATAAGAAAACTTTAAAATGTTGGTAACATTATAATAATAATCTGAATTTTACTTGGCAAAATGATGACAAAAGACATAATTTTACTCAAAAAATGTCACTGTTTTACAAGAACAACAAAAACAATTGGCAATATTGTGATAAAAGTCAGAATTTTATATGACAAATGTCACTATTTTGCACTAAAAAGTAATACATTTTACATTAAAAATAATAATTTTACGTGAAAATATTGCAATATTACAGAAACAGAAAGAATATGAGAAATTGTTCCCAATTTTATTTAAAAAAAAAAAAAAGTCGACACATTCTGAGAAAAAGTCTGCTTTTAGTTACTTTATTTATTTATTTTTTTGAATTTTTTGTTTGTAATTGGTTTTTAGTCATCTTGAGACGTGAGAAAAATGCCTCCCTCTTTAGGACCACCTTTTCTAGATATATAAAGATGTGTATTTACAACATTAATAATATATACATACTATGCATCACAATTTCACAAGAAAAACTGTGAATGTTGGCAGTATTATATTAAAAGTCGTCATTTTACTCAACAGAAGTCAACATTTTACAAGAGAAACTGAACATTTGTGCAATATTATGATAAAAGTTGAAATTTTACTCAATAACAGTCGCAGTTTTACAAGGAAAAGCTTAAAATGTTGGCAATTTTATGAAAAGAGTCGTCATTTTACTCGACAAAAGTCACAAATTTGTAAGAACACTTTCAAATGTTGGCAATATTTTAATAATAATCGGAATTTTACTTGGCAAAATGATGACAAAAGTCATCATTTTACTCAAAAAATGTCACTGTTTTACAAGAACGACAAAAAAATGGGCAACATTGTGATAAAAGTCAGAATTTTATATGACAAATGTCGCCATTTTGCATTAAAAAGTAATAATTTTACATTAAAAAATAATTATTTTACGAGAAAATATTGCAGTATTACAGAAACAGAAAGAATATGAGAAATTGTTCCCAATTTTTTTTTTTTTTAAAAAGTCGACACATTCTGAGAAAAAGGCTGCTTTTATTTATTAATATTTTTGAATTTTTTATTTGTAATTGGTTTTTAGTCATCTTGAGACGTGAGAAAAATGCCTCCCTCTTTAGGACCACCTTTTCTAGATATATAAAGATGTGTATTTACAACATTAATAATATATACATACTATGCATCACAATTTCACAAGAAAAACTTAGAATGTTGGCAGTATTATAATAAAAGTCGTCATTTTACTCAACACAAGTCAACATTTTACAAGAGAAACTGAACATTTGTGCAATATTCTGACAAAAGTTGGAATTTTACTCAATAACAGTCGCAGTTTTACAAGAAAAAGCTTAAAATGTTGGCAATTTTATGAAAAGAATCGCAATTTTACTCAGCAAAAGTCATAATTTTATAAGAAAACTTTAAAATGTTGGCAATATTTTAATAATAATCGGAATTTTACTCGGCAAAATGATGACAAAAGTCATCATTTTACTCAAAAAATGTCACAGTTTTACAAGAACAACAAAAAAATGGGCAATATTGTGATAAAAGTCAGAATTTTATATGACAAATGTCGCCATTTTGCATTAAAAAGTAATATTTTACATTAAAAATAATTATTTTACGAGAAAATATTGCAGTATTACAGAAACAGAAAGAATATGAGAAATTGTTCCCAATTTTTTTTTTTTTTTAAAAAGTCGACACATTCTGAGAAAAAGGCTGCTTTTATTTATTAATTTTTTTGAATTTTTTGTTTGTAATTGGTTTTTAGTCATCTTGAGACGTGATAAAAATGCCCCCTTCTTTAGGACCACCTTTTCTAGATATATAAAGATGTGTATTTACAACATTAATAATATATACATACTATGCATCACAATTTCACAAGAAAAACTTAGAATGTTGGCAGTATTATAATAAAAGTCGTCATTTTACTGAACACAAGTCAACATTTTACAAGAGAAACTGAACATTTGTGCAATATTATGATAAAAGTTGGAATTTTACTCGACAAAAGTCCAAATTTTATAAGAAAACTTTAAAATGTTGGTAACATTATAATAATAATATGAATTTTACTTGGCAAAATGATGACAAAAGACGTAATTTTACTCAAAAAATGTCACTGTTTTACAAGAACGACAAAAAAATGGGCAATATTGTGATAAAAGTCAGAAATTTATATGACAAATGTCACCATTTTGCACTAAAAAGTAATACATTTTACATTAAAAATAATAATTTTACGTGAAAATATTGCAATATTACAGAAACAGAAAGAATATGAGAAATTGTTCCCAATTTTATAAAAAAAAAAAAAAGTTGACACATTGTGAGAAAAAGGCTGCTTTTAGTTCTTTTATTTATTTATTTTTTTGAATTTTTTATTTGTAATTGGTTTTTAGTCATCTTGAGACGTGAGAAAAATGCCTCCCTCTTTAGGACCACCTTTTCTAGATATATAAAGATGTGTATTTACAACATTAATAATATATACATACTATGCATCACAATTTCACAAGAAAAACTTAGAATTTTGACAGTATTATATTAAAAGTCGTCATTTTACTCAACGTAAGTCAACATTTGACAAGAGAAACTGAACATTTGTGCAATATTCTGACAAAAGTTGGAATTTTACTCAATAACAGTCGCAGTTTTACAAGAAAAAGCTTAAAATGTTGGCAATTTTATGAAAAGAATAGCAATTTTACTCGGCAAAAGTCATAATTTTATAAGAAAACTTTAAAATGTTGGCAATATTTTAATAATAATCTGAATTTTACTCGGCAAAATGATGACAAAAGTCATAATTTTACTCAAAAAAATGTCCGTTTTACAAGAACAACAAAAAAATTGGCAATATTGTGATAAAAGTCAGAATTTTATATTACAAATGTCGCCATTTTGCATTAAAAAGTAATAATTTTACATTAAAAATAATTATTTTACGAGAAAATATTGCAATATTACAGAAACAGAAAGAATATGAGAAATTGTTCCCAATTTTATAAAAAAAAAAAAAGTCGACACATTGTGAGAAAAAGGCTGCTTTTAGTTACTTTATTTATTTTTTTTAATTTTTTTGTTTGTAATTGGTTTTTAGTCTTCATTATTTACTTCAAGTTTTGCCATTTTATGATAAAAGTTGGAATTTTACTCAATAACAGTCGCAGTTTTACAAGAAAAAGCTTAAAATGTTGGCAATTTTATGAAAAGAGTCGTCATTTTACTCGACAAAAGTCACAATTTTGTAAGAAAACTTTAAAATGTTGGCAACATTATTATAATAATCAGAATTTTACTTGGCAAAATGATGACAAAAGTCATCATTTTACTCAAAAAATGTCACAGTTTTACAAGAACAACAAAAAAATGGGCAATATAGTGATAAAAGTCAGAATTTTTTATGACAAATGTCACCATTTTGCATTAAAAAGTAATAATTTTACATTAAAAATAATTATTTTGCGAGAAAATATTGCAATATTACAGAAACAGAAAGAATATGAGAAATTGTTCCCAATTTTATGAGAAAAAAGTCGACACATTCTGAGAAAAAGCCTGCTTTTAGTTCTTTTATTTATTTATTTTTTTGAATTTTTTGTTTGTAATTGGTTTTTAGTCATCTTGAGACGTGAGAAAAATGCCTCCCTCTTTAGGACCACCTTTTCTAGATACATAAAGATGTGTATTTACAACATTAATAATATATACATACTATTCATCACAATTTCACAAGAAAAACTTAGAATGTTGGCAGTATTTTTAATAAAAGTCGTAATTTTACTCAACAGAAGTCAACCTTTTACAAGAGAAACTGAACATTTGTGCAATATTATGATAAAAGTTGGAATTTTACTCGACAAAAGTCCAAATTTTATAAGAAAACTTTAAAATGTTGGCAACATTATAATAATAATCTGAATTTTGCTTGGCAAAATGATGACAAAAGTCATCATTTTACTCAAAAAATGTCACTGTTTTACAAGAACGATGAAAAAATTGGCAATATTGCGATAAAAGTCAGAATTTTATATGACAAATGTCTACATTTTGCATTAAAAAGTAAAAATTTTACATTAAAAATAATTATTTTGCGAGAAAATATTGCAATATTACAGAAACAGAAAGAATATGAGAAATTGTTCCCAATTTTATTTTAAAAAAAGTCGACACATTGTGAGAAAAAGGCTGCTTTTAGTTACTTTATTTATTTTTTGAATTTTTTTGTTTGCAATTGGATTTTAGTCTTCATTATTTACTTAAAGTTTTGCAATTTTATGATAAAACTTGGAATTTTACTCAATAACAGTCACAATTTTACAAAAAAAAGCTTAAAATGTTGGCAATTTTATGAAAAGAGTCGCAATTTTACTCGGCAAAAGTCACAATTTTGTAAGAAAACTTTAAAATGTTGGCAATATTATAATAATAATCGGAATTTTACTTGGCAAAATGATAACAAAAGTCATAATTTTACTCAAAAAAATGTCACTATTTTACAACACCAATTAAAAAAATAGGCAATATTGTGATAAAAGTCCGAATTTTGTATGACAAATGTCCCCATTTTGCATTAAAAAGTAATAATTTTACATAAAAAATAATTATTTTGCGAGAAAATATTGCAATGTTACAAAAACAAAAAGAATATGAGAAATTGTTCCCAATTTTATAAGAAAAAAGTCGACACATTGTGAGAAAAATACTGATTTTAGTTCATTTATTAAAAAAAAAATTGTTTGTAATTGGTTTTTAATCTTCATTATTTACTTCGTTATTACAGTATGTCTCTATACACATATTTATTTATTTATTTTTATTAATTTTGGCCAAAACGGTCACATTTCAATTTCTTGCACACACTTGTTATTTCATATGTTGACCAGAGGGGGAGCACTTTTAAAAGCGACACACAGTCAATTTGAAAAATCCCTCCTTTTTGGGACCACCCTCATTTTGATGGATGTCACCACCAGGGGTCTAATTTTAGTTTTTAGTAACGCGCTTAAGTCCGATGACAAAGGAGTCAGGGACCACAGATGGCCCCTGTGCCGCACTTTGGGCAACCCAGCTGTAGAAGCTAACTGTTAATGGCCACTATAGTCTTAGTAGCGTCGTGTATTTGTTCATCCTATGCTCACATATGGCTTGTCTTACGTCAGCACAGGAAGTGGTCAAATCAGCCGTTGAAATCCTGACTTTGGAGCAATGTTCACGGACTCTAGTATTTGGCTCTCTATTAGATGCAATGGTTTGTACTAACTTGTAGAAATACAAGAACACACACACACTTACACACCCCTGACCCTCTCCCCGCTGTGCCCCCCCCCCCCCCCCCCCCAGATGAGTTCGTGCAGCAGCCGGGCGTTGACCATCCTGTCCACGGTGTTCGGGGCCTGCGGGTTGCTGCTGGTGGGCGTGGCCGTGTCCACAGACTACTGGCTCATCATGGTGGAGGGCGTCATCCTGCAGCAGAACCAGACAATGGAGGTCAAGATGGCTCTGCACTCGGGCCTCTGGAGGGTTTGCTTCGTCGCCGGTAGGATGATAGTGTTGTTGTTTTGCTTTTTTACAACATTTTACGGTAAATGGAAAAACCCTACCGCTGTTTTTTTGGGAGCGGTTTTTACGGAAAAAGCCGGCAGCTTAGTTGCCGGAATTTTTAAAATTCAGTACAAGTTGTTTTTTTTTATTCTGCCGACTTCGCTGCCAGTTTTTCTACCGTAAAAACAAATGTACCCTCTTTCCATTTACAGTAATACACCGTTAAAAAACAACAACCCTACATTTTTACAGTCAAAAACTGGCAGCTCGGTCAACAGAACTTTAACGCAAAAAACAGTAGAAGTTTTTTTTCAATTAATTTACAGTAATATGCTGTAAAGAACAACGTAAAATGTATTGTCATTTTTATTAATTTGATGGGTAGTTAAGTATTTTTATGTAGACAAACAAATGTTTGGAAAGTATGATAATATACTATATGATATAATAATATAATATAATAATATATATAATAATATATAATAATAATAATAATATAATAGTATACATAATATATATAATATAATAATAATAATACATTTTTTCAACTAATTTACAGTAATATGCTGTAAAGAACAACGTAAAATATATTGTCATTTTTATCAATTTGATGGGTAGTTAAGTATTTTTATGTAGACAAACAAATGTTTGGAAAGTATGATAATATACTGTATAATATAATAATATAATATATAATATTATACTATACATAATATATATATATATAATAATAATAATAATAATATAATATACATAATATATATAATATATAGTATAATAATAATAATACAATATATATAATATAATATATAATATAATAATAATAATAATTTTTTTTGACTAATTTACAGTAATATGCTGTAAAGAACAACATAAAATGTATTGTCATTTTTATCAATTTGATGGGTAGTTAAGTATTTTTATGTAGACAAACAAATGTTTGGAAAGTATGATAATATACTATATAATATATAATATACTATACATAATAATAATAATAATAATAATAATAATATAATATACATAATATATAATATATAATAATAATAATAGTATATATATATATATATAATATAATATATAATATAATAATGTATAATATAATAATAAATTAATAATATACATAATATATATAATAATAATAAAAATAATAATAATAATAATAATAATATAATATACATAATATATATAATATATAATATAATAATAATAAAATAAAATATATAATATAATAATAATACATTTTTTCAACTAATTTACAGTGATATGCTGTAAAGAACAACGTAAAATGTATTGTCATTTTTATCAATTTGATGGGTAGTTAAGTATTTTTATGTAGACAAACAAATGCTTGGAATATAATATATAATATTATACTATACATAATAATAATAATAATATCATATACATAATATATAATATATAATATATAATATAATAATAATATAATATATATATATATATATTATAATAAATAATATAATAATAATAATAATAATATACATAATATATAATATAATAATAATAGTAATAATAATAATATATACATAATAAATATAATATATAATATAATAATAATATACATAATATACATAATATATATAATAATAATAATAATAATATACATAACATATATAATAATAATAATATAGTAATATAATTTATATAATATACGGTATATAATATACTATAATATATTCGATGCAATATTGGATAATATTAAAGTTTAAAAGGGACGCAATTTCAAGCAGTACATATATTATTTCCTGTCAAAATGAGAAAAATCCATTACATTTAGTGAGAAAATATGAAGTACTTTATTGACACATATCATTTCCAGGTGTTTGCGGGCCAGATAAAAAAATTATGTCGCGGGCCAGATGTGGCCCCTGGGCTTTGAGTTTGACACCTCTGGTTTAAATAGTCACAGCTGTGGTCAATCAATTTGATCTAATAAATCGAGAACAACTTCAAAATGAAAGTGCAAAAATATTAAGACAAAATGGGAAAATTGTAGAAACTAAATCAAAGACTCCGCACAGTATCATAGGAAAATAAAGTCCTAAAAAAGGTGTGGACAACCATTTTATTAACTGCACTTTTTGCCGCGCACCTCTTTATTATTATTTTTGTTTTATTACGTTTTTTTGGGGAGAGTGCGTGTTTTTTTTCCTGTATAATCTTTATTTACATACCTTAATTGTTTCCATGTAACGCGGCAGTAAAACGGCTGATCGAGCAAAACAGAAGTCATGGCCATGGACCCACGAGCTGCCAATCAGCTAAACAGACTCGATAACGCCGCGGTGACGTTTTGGTGAATTCCCTGAGGAATTTGCAAAACTGAAACAATACAAAACAAGTTGCCATTGTAAGTTAGCTGATGCTAACGACGCCGGCTTGATCACATGACGATGGCACGTACAAATGTGCATGAAAACACTCCTACAGACGTCACACGTGGGGACGGTTTAGTGGGAAATAATTCATTTTGGTTATATTTTAAAAATGACAAACGTTGCTTGGAGTGATGAACGAAGAATCCGCGCCAGTTGAAACGCTACGGACAGTTAGAAGACGGAACGGCACTTCTACTTCCGGTTGAAGGCTCAAGTCGAAACAGAAGAGCACCGCATCGGACTTTTATCACAATGTTGCCCATTTTTTTGGTTGTTCTTGTAAAATAGTGACATTTTTTGGATATTTTTGTTATCATTTTGCCAAGTAAAATTCCGATTATTATTATAATATTGCCAACATTTTAAAGTTTTCTTATAAAATTGTGACTTTTTTCAAGTAAAATTACGACTCTTTTCATAAAATTTACCACATTTTGCTTGTTTTTATATTTTTAAACTATTTGCATTATGGCCGCCAGCGAAGAAAAATCCATAAATTCTCCGCAGGGTTTCAAGCAATTTACAGTAATTGGAATATACAGTGAATGATATTTGCTAACTCTTATTTTGATCGTTTTATTTAAATGCAGTGACTTTTTGACTCCAGCAGATGGCGCCATTAGACAACAACACGGTACCAGGGCAGTGTCAGTACAGCCATTGAGTGTGTCACACACTCGCTGATGCGTCAATAACAAAAAATCTTATTCCTCCCTGCCAATCATGAACAAAAGACATCATGAAAATTACATAGAATTAAATCTATTGTAATAATTATAATAGTAATAATATATTTTATTTGTAAAAGCACTTTACATTGAACAAACAACCTCAAAGTGCTACAGTGCATTTAAAAAATAACAACGCTACAACCACAAATAGCTGCCCCCAACGAGTAAAATAAATAGTAAAATAAAATAAAAACTACAACAGCCTAATAGCTAGAACTAGCACACATTCATATATCTAACAAAGTTTGTTTTTGTTTTTTTTGAAGGGTTTTTAAGCCTTTTTTAAAAGCATTCACAGTCTGTGGTGCCCTCAGGTGGTCAGGGAGAGCGTTCCACAGACTGGGAGCGGTGGGGCAAAAGGCCCGGTCTCCCATAGTTCGGAGTTAGTAGGTTAGTATTATTGAAATACGTGATATTGCTTAAAAATAAAACCAAAATACTTAAGTACAAAAACGACTTACAATGTACAACAAAAAGTATTTCAGTGTTGTTTTCTCAAAAAAAAAAAAAAAAAATTTGTTTCTGTATTATTAAAAAAAAATGTACTTACTCTTTTGGTTTTATTCTCATAAAATGATTTTTTTTTCTTGTAAAATTTATTTTTGCAATTTGTCTCTGTGTGACATATTAACTTTAATCTAATAATAATTATGACTTTATTCTTGCAATACAACTTAATTCTAGTCAAACTCAAACCTTTTTCTCTAAACATTGATGATAAAAGTGCAACTTTATTCTTGTAATTTAAAATGTTTTTTTATCCGCTTTACCATCACACAATGCTGCTTTTTTTTTTTTTTTTTTTTTACTATTTTTAGTTTATATTCATAATTCTTGAATAAATAGCCTTTATTCTCATTATAATGTGTATTTGTACTTAATATTTTGAGCAAAATGATGGCTTTATTCTAATAATCATGACTCTATTGTATATATTATTGTCATTATTTTGCTCATAGGGTTAGGTGTTTAAAATAGCTAAAAACAATAAATGTGCCACACAATGTTGACTTAATTATTGCAGTGTTTCTGCTTTTTTTTTTTTTTTTACTATTTTTAGTTTAAATTCATAATTCTTGAATACATAGCCTTTATTCTCATTATAATGTGAATTTGTCTTTAATATTTTGAGCAAAATTAAGGCTTTATTCTAATAATCATGACTTTATTGTATATATTATTGTCATTATTTTGCTCATAGGGTTAGGTGTTTAAAATAGCTAAAAACAATAAATGTGCCACACAATGTTGACTTAATTATTGCAGTATTTCTGCTTGTTTTTTTTTTTTACTATTTTTAGTTTATATTCATAATTCTTGAATAAATAGCCTTTATTCTCATTAAATTGTGTATTTGTCTTTAATATTTTGAGCAAAATGATGGCTTTATTATAATAATCATGACTTTATTGTATATATTATTGTCATTATTTTGCTCATAGGGGCTAAGGTTAGTGGTTAAAATAGCTAAAAACAACAAATGTGTCACACAATGTTGACTTAATTATTGCAGTATTTCTGCTTTTCTTTTTAGTATTTTTAATTTATTTTCAAAATTCTTGAATAAATATCCTTTATTCTCATTATAATGTGTATTTGTCTTTAATATTTTGAGCAAAATGATGGCTTTATTCTAATAATCATGACTTTATTTGCGTTTACATGCGTTTATTTGTGCAGATTATTTGTTTATTTGTGTGTCACATTTGTATTTGTATATGTATTGGTGTGTTGATGTCGTATTGATGTCGTATTGATGAGTGTGGGTTGGTGTGAGACAATTCTACTTCCATATAATATCACTACTTTTTTTGGAAACATGTATTATTTTCCTTGCGAAATTCCATTTTCTGTTCAAACTGATTTTTTTTTTTGGTTAAGTAGCTTTTTTGTAAAATACGATATATTCATTTAACCAATATTTACTAAATAATAAACATAATACAAAAATATTTATTATTTTAAAAATATTAATATAATTATTTTAGTATTTATACAAAACCATCAAAAATAATATCCATATTTAAAAAAAAGATATAATATTACACAATTCCATAGAGAATTGTGCAGTAAATAGTACATTTACTAAGTTTGAAACTAAATTGAACTCAATTTAACAATGTAATTCTTAATCAACTGCTATTTTATCATTATTTTGATCCCCCCCCCCCCATAATATCACTACATGTTTTGTTTAAATTCATTATTTTCCTTACAAAATTAAATGTTTTCTTAAGTTTTTTTGTAAAGGTGCATTTTTGTAAAATTGCAATTGTTTTGTCGTACAATTACAATATATTCATATAATGAATATTTAGTAAATATTAAAAATCATCAA
>NC_084741.1:197730-232730 GCF_033978785.1 Entelurus aequoreus
TCAGAATCCAGGACTACACCTTGAACACACACATAAGAGTCCAGGACTACACCTTGAACACACACATCAGAGTCCAGGACTAGACCAAGGGACACACACATCAGAGTTTAGGACTAGACCTTGAACACACACATCAGAGTCCAGGACTAGACCAAGGGACACACACATCAGAGTCCAGGACTAGACCAAGGGACACACACATCAGAGTCCAGGAGTAGACCAAGGGACACCCACATCAGAGTCAGGACTAGACCTTGAACACACACATCAGAGTCCAGGACTAGACCTTAAACACACACATCAGAGTCCAGGGTTAGACCTTGAACACACACATCAGAGTCCAGGACTAGACCTTGAACACACACATCAGAGTCCAGGACTAGACCTTGAACACACGCATCAGAGTCCAGGACTAGACCTTGAACACACGCATCAGAGTCCAGGACTAGACTAAGGGACACACACATCAGAGTCCAGGACTAGGCCTTGAACACACGCATCAGAGTCCAGGACTAGACCTTGAACACACGCATCAGAGTCCAGGACTAGACTAAGGGACACACACATCAGAGTCCAGGACTAGACCTTGAACACATACATCAGAGTCCAGGACTATACCAAGGGACACACACATCAGAGTCCAGGACTAGACCAAGGGACACACACATCAGAGTCCAGGACTAGACCAAGGGACACACACATCAGAGTTTAGGACTAGACCTTGAACACACACATCAGAGTCCAGGACTAGACCAATGGACACACACATCAGAGTCCAGGACTAGACCAAGGGACACCCACATCAGAGTCCAGGACTAGACCAATGGACACACACATCAGAGTCCAGGACTAGACCAAGGGATACCCATCTCAGAGTCCAGGACTAGTAGACTAAATAAATACATAAATGCACTGTAGGCAGCCTCACCCCTCACTGCTGGGTGTAGTGCAGGTGTTTGACCAGCAGGGGGTGGTGGTGGTCACATCAGAAGTGTGCTTCACACCACAGGACCATGGTGATAGTATCTATTGCGTAACACCGCTTATGTAACCTTTGTTGTCATGTGCAGATAAAGAAGGCCTTCTCAGTGTTGAGGTGACCGTGTGGGGGTGATAAAGTCTTACATCCCTCAAAAAGAGGTGCTGCTAAAACATGCATGAACATATCATGTAGCAACAATAACGTGCAGTCTCCTTCCAGCTGCTTCTCCATATTTTCATGGATACATGTCATGCGTCAAAGATATTACTTTAACATCCTCGGCCGGCGTTATGGACTCATTGGGTATGGCGCAGGCGAGCAGCGCTTCACCAAAGTTAGCATGGTTCTAAAAGTGGCTAAGCTACAGAAAATGCTACCCGTTACATGTGCGTATAAGTATATATGTACATATGTATGTATATATGAGTATATGTGTATATATGTACATATATATGTATATATGAGTATACGTGTATATATGTATGTATATACACGTATGTACATAAATGTTTATATGTGTACGTATATATATGTGTGTATATATGTACATATATATGTATATATGAGTATATACTGTGTGTATATGTACATAAATGTTTATGTGTGTTTATACGTGTATATATGTATATATGAGTATATGCTGTGTGTATATATGTACATATATGAGTATATGTGTGTATATAAGTACATACATTTATAAATGTGTTCATATGTGTATATATGTACATATATATGTATACATGTGTATGTACTGTGTGTGTATATATATGTACATATATGAGTATTATGTGTGTATATTTTTACATAAATGCATATATGTGTGTTTATATGTGTATATATGAGTGTATATATGTACATATATGAGTATTATGTGTGTATATTTTTACAGAAATGTATATATGTGTGTTTATATGTGTATATATGAGTGTATATATGTACATATATGAGTATTATGTGTGTATATTTTTACATAAATGTATATATGTGTGTTTATATGTGTATATATGTACATATATGTGTATATATGAGTGTATATATGTACATATATATGTATATATGAGTATATACTGTGTGTGTGTATATATGTACATATATGAGTATATGTGTGTATATATGTACATAAATGTATGTGTGTTTACATGTGTATATATGTGTGTATATATGTACATATGTATGTATATATGAGTATACACTGTATGTATATGTACATACATGTATATGTGTTTTATATGTGTATATATGTACATATATGTATATATGAGTATATACTGTGTGTATATGTACATAAATGTATATATGTGTGTTTACATGAGTATATATGTGTGTATATATATATATGAGTATATACTGTGTGTGTGTATATATGTACATATATGAGTATGTGTGTATATATGTACATAAATGTATGTGTGTTTACATGTGTATATATGTGTGTATATATGTATATATGAGTATATACTGTGTGTATATGTACATAAATGTATATATGTGTGTTTATATGTGTATATATGTGTATATATGTATATATGAGTATATACTGTGTGTGTATATATGTACATATATGAGTACTATGTGTGTATATATTTACATAAATGTATATATGTGTGTTTATGTGTATATATGAGTATATATGTATATATGAGTATATACTGTGTGTATATATGTACATATGAGTATGTGTGTATATATGTACATAAATGTATATGTGTGTTTACATGTGTATATATGTGTGTATATATGAGTATATACTGTGTGTATATGTACATAGATGTATATATGTGTGTTTACATGTGTATATATGTGTATATATGTATATATGAGTATATACTGTGTGTGTATATATGTACATATATGAGTACTATGTGTGTATATATTTACATAAATGTATATATGTGTTTATATGTGTATATATGAGTATATGTACATATATATGTATATATGAGTATACACTGTGTGTGTATATGTGTACATATATGAGTATATGTGTGTATATATGTACATAAATGTATATGTGTGTTTACATGTGTATATATGTGTGTATATATGTATATATATATGTATATATGAGTATACACTGTATGTATATGTACATACATGTATATATGTGTGCCTATGTGTATATATATGTGTGTATGTATGTACATATATGTATATATGAGTATATACTGTGTGTATATGTACATAAATGTATATGTGTGTTTACATGTGTATATATGTGTATATATGTATATATGAGTATATACTGTGTGTGTGTATGTATGTACATATATGAGTATATGTGTGTATATAAGTACATAAATGTATATATGTGTGTATATATGTACATATATGAGTATATGTGTGTTTATATGTGTATATATATATATATATATATATATATATATATATATATATATATATATATATATATATATATATATATATATATATATAAAACCATAAATGCCAAAAAATCCTAACTAATTATAAACATATACATGAGTGAAAAATGCATCAATAATCAGAATTGTGAGCTAGCCAAAGAGTCCCGATCATTCATGAGAGTGCGTACAGTTTCATGAAACGACGTAACACGTACTAATAAAGTTCATGACATCACTAAAAAGTGCATGTTTGTGGACAAAGATGTTGTTGCAGCGTGATGCTGACAGCAGCACTTCCTCATCAGCAGCACAAACACATCATGGCTGCGGCGTTCTTGGCGTGCACGCCGCATGTGGGCGCCGTCCTTTCCCAGGGAAGCTTCCTGGAAGTGGCCTTTTAATGTTGCATGTGTCGCCTGCAGCTCTTTTACTTCACTAAACGCTTTTTTTCCCCCCTGCAAATGCATGATTCATTTGCAGGCTTCTTCAGGTTGGCGTTTCATTCATTTCCTGTTTCAAGCTAAAACAGGAAGTGCTATTTCGACATAAACCGACCCAATGTCAAACACAATCCGCTCAACCACGGGAAATTTCCAGGGTCAAACACTGCAGTTTTCCAAAGCAAAAATATCTGATGAAAACAATCAAAAGTAAGACTAGTTCGAAGTCCACCTTTCAAAATGCTGTTAGCTCATTGCTAATTTAAATGGGATATGCCATATCCATGCTACTGATTAGCATTATTGATATTGCGAGGCGATTTCAACACCTAAAAACGTGGCAATGAAAACTACAACGAAGATGAATGTTACAATTAAAACACAGCTGGTGTGTAATAAGTACAATACTTACAGTATTAACACTTTGTAGGACTCAACGAAAGACACAAGTGGCACTTTTTAACTTAAAGGCAAAGACTACTTCCTGACTGCGGTAAGACAACCAGGACAAACTGAAATGAAAAGATAGTTGCAAATGATACTCAGAAGTGTAAATTTTTGTAAACAAAGAATAATTAACACACAAACATAACAACAATGAGTACACTCCAAGGTGATGACCGCCACTAGGGGGCGTGATTGACATATACTGTACATTGCTGCTGATTGCCACTAGGGGGCATGATTGACATATATTGTACATTGCTGCTGACCGCCACTAGGGGGCATGATTGACATATACTGTACATTGCTGCTGACCGCCACTACGGTGCATGATTGACATATACTGTACATTGCTGCTGACCGCCACTAGGGGGCATGATTGACATATACTGTACATTGCTGCTGACCGCCACTAGGGGGCATGATTGACATATACTGTACATTGCTGCTGACCGCCACTAGGGGGCGTGATTGACATATACTGTACATTGCTGCTGACCGCCACTAGGGGGCATGATTGACATATACTGTACATTGCTGCTGACCGCCACTAGGGGGCATGATTGACATATACTGTACATTGCTGCTGACCGCCACTAGGGGGCATGATTGACATATACTGTACATTGCTGCTGACCACCACTAGGGTGTATGATTGACATATACTGTACATTGCTGCTGACCACCACTAGGGGGCATGATTGACATATACTGTACATTGCTGCTGACCGCCACTATGGGGCATGATTGACATATACTGTACATTGCTGCTGACTGCCACTAGGGGGCATGATTGACATATACTGTACATTGCTGCTGACTGCCACTAGGGGGCATGATTGACATATACTGTACATTGCTGCTGACCGCCACTAGGGGGCATGATTGACATATACTGTACATTGCTGCTGACCACCACTAGGGGGCATGATTGACATATACTGTACATTGCTGCTGACCGCCACTAGGGGGCATGATTGACATATACTGTACATTGCTGCTGACCGCCACTAGGGGGCATGATTGACATATACTGTACATTGCTGCTGACCGCCACTAGGGGGCATGATTGACATATACTGTACATTGCTGCTGACCGCCACTAGGGGGCATGATTGACAAATACTGTACATTGCTGCTGACTGCCACTAGGGGGCATGATTGACATATACTGTACATTGCTGCTGACCGCCACTAGGGGGCATGATTGACATATACTGTACATTGCTGCTGACCGCCACTAGGGGGCATGATTGACATATAGTGTACATTGTGAGGTGTGTGTGGTTGTGGTTGATGCAGGCCTGAGTCTGGTGGTGGGTTTGGTGCTCTACATCTCCAGCATCAACGACGAGGTGATGAACCGACCCAGAGAACCCGAGCAGTTCTTCAACTACCACTATGGCTGGTCCTTCGCCTTCGCCGCCTCCTCCTTCCTGCTCAAAGAGGTCAGTCCTTGTGTGCAGTTATTATTGTTACATTTACTGTACATCATTGTGTGTGTTGTAACATATACTGTAAATCATTGTGTTACATATACTGTACATTATGTGTGTTGTTACATATAGTGTACATTATTATGTGTTACATATACTGTACATCATGTGTTGTTACATATATTGTACATATGTGTGTTACATATATTGTACATCATTATGTGTGTTACATATATTGTACATCATTATGTGTGTTACATATATTGTACATCATTATGTGTTGTTACATATACTGTACATCATATGTGTGTTACATATATTGTACATCATTATGTGTGTTACATATATTGTACATCATTATGTGTGTTGCATATATTGTACATCATTATATATGTTACATATACTGTACATCATATGTGTTGTTACATATATTGTACACATTATGTGTGTTACATATATTGTACATCATGTGTGTTGTTACATATACTGTACATCATAATGTGTGCTGTTACATACATTGTACATCATGTTGTGTGTTACATATACTGTACATTATGTGTGTTACATTTATTGTACATCATGTGTGTTGTTACATATACTGTACATTATTATGTGTGTTGTTACATATACTGTACATTAGTGTGTTGCTACATATACTGTACATCATTGTGTTACATATATTGTACATCCTGTGTTACATATACTGTACATCATCATGTGTGTTGCTACATATACTGTACATCATTGTGTGTGTTACATATAGTGTACATCATTAGTGTGTTGCTAGATATACTGTACATCATTGTTACATATATTGTACATCATTGTGTGTTCCATATACTGTACATCATCATGTGTGTTGTTACATATACTGTACATCATTATGTGTGTGTTACATATAGTGTACATCATTAATGTGTTGCTACATATACTGTACATCATTGTTACATATACTGTACATCATTGTTACATATACGGTACATCATTGTGTGTTACATATACTGTACATCATTATGTGTGTGTTACATGTAGTGTACATAATTGTGTTACATATATTGTACATCATCATGTGTTACATATATGTACATCATCATGTGTGTTGTTACATATACTGTACCTCATTATGTGTGTGTTACATATAGTGTACATCATTAGTGTGTTGCTACATATACTGTACATCATTGTGTTACATATAGTGTACATCATGTGTGTTACATATACTGTACATCATTGTGTTACATATACTGTACATCATCATGTGTGTTGTTACATATACTGTACATCATTATGTGTGTGTTACATGTAGTGTACATCATTAGTGTGTTGCTACATATACTGTATATCATTGTGTTACATATATTGTACATCATCATGTGTGTTGTTACATATACTATACATCATTTTGTGTGTTATATATACTGTACATCATTATGTGTGGAGTTACATATACTGTACATCATTTTGTGTCTTGTTACATATATTGAACATTATGTGTTACATATACTGTACATCATTTTGTGTGTTACAATGTACAACATTGTGTGTTGTTACATTTACTGTACATCATTGTTACATATACTGTACATCATCCCCACCTTCTACCTTCCTAGTCACGTCCGTTGTGTCCTTGGGCAAGACACTTCACCCTTTGCCTCTGATGGCTGCTGGTTAGCGCCTTGCATGGCAGCTCCCGCCATCAGTGTGTGAATGTGTGTGTGAATGGGTAAATGTGGAAATAGTGTCAAAGCGCTTTGAGTACCTTGAAGGTAGAAAAGCGCTATACAAGTATAACCCATTTATCATTTATTTATCATCATGTGGGTTGTTACATAAACTGTACATCATTGTGTTACATATAGTGGAAACCATCATGTGTGTTGCTACATATACTGTACATCATTTTGTGTGTTACATATACTGTACATCATTGTGTGTTGTTACATATACTGTACATCATTGTGTTACATATAGTGTACATCATCATGTTTGTTACATATATTGTACATCATTGTGTTACATATACTGTACATCATTATGTGTGTTGTTACATATACTGTACATCATTATGTGTGTTGTTACATTTACTGTACATCATTGTGTTACATACAGTGTACGTCATCATGTGTGTTGTTACATATACTGTACATCATTGTGTTACATATAGTGTACATCATTGTGTTACATATAGTGTACATCATCATGTGTGTTGTTACATATATTGTACATCATTGTGTTACATATAGTGTGCATCATTGTGTTACATACAGTGTACGTCATCATGTGTGTTGTTACATATACTGTACATCATTGTGTTACATATAGTGTACATCATTGTGTTACATATAGTGTACATCATCATGTGTGTTGTTACATATATTGTACATCATTGTGTTACATATAGTGTGCATCATTGTGTTACATACAGTGTACGTCATCATGTGTGTTGTTACATATACTGTACATCATTGTGTTACATATAGTGTACATCATTGTGTTACATATAGTGTACATCATCATGTGTGTTGTTACATATATTGTACATCATTGTGTTACATATAGTGTGCATCATTGTGTTACATATAGTGTGCATCATTGTGTTACATATAGTGTGCATCATTGTGTTACATATAGTGTACATCATTGTGTTACATATAGTGTGCATCATTGTGTTACATATAGTGTGCATCATTGTGTTACATATAGTGTTTATCATTGTGTTACATATAGTGTACATCATTGTGTTACATATAGTGTACATCATTATAGCATCTAATGTCTATTGAGGAGTCAATGTGTGTGCAGCATCATGTGACTTCCTGCCCCTCCCCCCTCCCCCCCTTCTTCTGCATCACTATTTGGTGCAGTGCACACTTCAGTGCAGCCCCCCCCCCCCTCTCATCATCCCCCCTCCCACCCCTGCTGATTTGCTTTCATGTCCAATTACATTTAAAGTAATGCTGTCATAAAGCATGTACATTGTTTATTATTACATGTTTGTCACATTGATGTTTATTATTACATGTTTGTCGTATTGATGTTCATTATTACATGTTTGTCATATTGATGTTTATTATTACATGTTTGTCATATTGATGTTCATTATTACATGTTTGTCATATTGATGTTTATTATTAGATGTTTGTCATATTGATGTTCATTATTACGTTTGTCATATTGATGTTCATTATTAGATGTTTGTCATATTGATGTTTATTATTAGATGTTTGTCACATTCCTACATAGTTGCAGCACACATGTGAGTACAAGTACATACATTAAGTTACATTACAGTAAATACATTTCCAGCACCATGATAATAATATGATCATAAACGTGATCATTTAACTAACTACAACCGTGATATGAAAGCTGTAATGCACCAACCTCCCCACTAGGAGGACACCTACACCACAGTAAGCAGTTGGGGTTGAGGAAAAATCATTTTGAGCATTTAGTGTAAAGAAGTGCGTGTAAAATGTCACTTAATGGATGGCAGAGCACTTCACATGAAATGTTACAATAAATGTACGCCTAGCCGCTTCCTGCTCCGCCACTGATAAGAGTGTTGTCACTGCTCCCCGTGGTGTGCTGGGTTGGCTCCCAGCTCAGAGTTGTTTTGCACATTTATGTTATGATGGAGTTATTTCTTTTTTTTTTTTTTTACACACAAAATGTTTTGTCAAACACTCTCGTTCCCATGAAATTGTTTTAGCACATCAAGTATGATTTAAAAGTATAAACACATTTTTTTTATTTTTTTTAATAAAAAGCATTGTAAGTGAAATACATTTTACATGCACATTCATTTTGATTGTATTTATCTATTTAAAAAATATATATTTTACATTTTATTTAAAACCTAAGTTTTTACCTTGAATTTTGTAATTAAAAAATGAATTTTAACACTTTTAACAGACAGTTTAATGGTATTTTTTATTTCTTAATTTAAAAAAAAACTTAGAATCAAAACCAAAGTTAAAATAAAATGTAATATTTAAATTAATATGGAAACTTTAAACAAATGAATTAAATTAAGAATAATAAATAATGAAGACTAAAATGAGTGAATGTTATTTTTTGGGGGGGCCAAAATGTTTTTTCATTTCATTTTAGCACAAAATCCCCATCAACTTGAAATCAATTTTAATTTAAAAGAAAAAAGGTTTTAGATGTAATTTACTTGTTTATTTATTGCATTTTCTTACATTTAAATGGTAATTGTATTTTTTTATTTTTTATTTTAATTAAGATGTATTTATTTTTTACTTTTTTTTAACATAAGATTTTTTTTTTTTTTCTTAATAAAACAAAATTAAAACTATATTGATTATTTAAATTAAAACGGTGTATAAATTAATTAAATAATAAAAAGTAAAAATTATAACTTTTGTGTTTGTCACCTTTCTGGCGCACGTGATGCGTTTGTGAATTATATTTATATAGCGCTTTTCTCTGGAGACTCAAACAAAGCGCTTTACATAGTGAAACCCAGACAGCGGAGATCGAACCTGGAACCCCCAAGTTGCTGGCAACCGAGCTGTAACATTTGGTTGATTTTACCAAAATAAAAGTCCGCCCCCTTTAGCCAGTGGAGCCTGCAGGGGGCGCCACAACGCCCTGGTGGTGCAGGCGCGCCTGACAAGGTGACCCCTCCCCCTGTCTTTTTTCTCAGGGCGCGGGTGTGCTGTCCGTCTACCTCTTCATGAAGCGCTACGCCGAGGAGGAGATGTACCGCCCCCACCCGGCGCTCTACCGCCCCCGCCTGTCTGAGAGCAGCGACTACAGCGGCCAGTTCCTCCACCCGGAATCCTCCTGGCCTCCGCCGCAGCGAGGCCGCAGCACCTCGGAGGCGTCCAGCGACATCTCCATCCAGCTCAACCGACCGCCGCCGCCGCCGCCGAAAAGCGGTGCCTCGAAGGCCGGCCGGGGCAGCCCGCCGCCCGGGCCTTCGCCCGCCTACCCTAACCCCCCGCCGCCGCCGCCGCCATCTTCCGGGCACACCCTGCCCAGGTTGCCTCACCCCCAAGGCCAGGGTCTGGCGATGCCGCCGCCGCACGTGCCACCCCCCCACTACCACGCACACATGCACATGAGCGCCTCCCCCTGTTAGGAAGGTGTGGCGTTCAGGAGCAGGAAGGACTGTTCGGACATTTTACGCACGCCGCCAAAACATGGAACCTTTTGACTCCATGGAATGTGACTTCATCATCTTCTTACATCATCAGCGCGTCTTTATTTGTCACCGCCATAGGAAAAGGAGATTCATTTAGCCCGGTTTACCCGACACATGAAACGTGACGAATTAGGGCGGTCGGACTACCCACTTTATACTGTATATCCTACAACGTGTTTTGTGACGATTCCAACTTTGACCACGACCGTGTAGCGTGACGCTTTCCATCATTTCCAACAGACTGCATTGCAAAAGGATTAACCCTACTCCTCTTACGCGAGATCCACCCAGGAAGGGGGGGCCGTATGGACTATGTGGCTTTGAAGGGAAAGCACTCATGACTAGATGAGGCAATTTCCCACAAGGAATTGCGTGTGAATGCTCCAATGCTGACGTTGAACTGAAATCCTGGAATTTTTTTCGAATTGTTGAAGTAGAACACACAATTCCCGAACAGGCGGAATATTTTGAGGTTGGAACACTTTGAATCAGATGAAAAATGTGGGAATTGTGAAACTTTGAAGAATATCCCATTGATTTCAATGGGAATTTCCCCAAAATTTGGGAATTTCGGGAAAAGCGGGAATTTTTTTGATAATGTTCTGAATGAGTTGAAATGGTTGGTGTTGGAATTTTTTCAAATCAGTCGAGAAATGTTAAAGTCGTCACATTTTTAATTGAGAAATGGTATTAAGGAATTCCTGGAATTTCGGGAAAACCGGGAATATTTCCAGTTCGAACAACAACTTCGTTTTTTGTCCTGATTAAGAGGAATGTTTTGACGGTGGAACGGTTGAAAAATGTGGAAGGAGTAGTCGACTAAAAAAAGGGTGGAAATAGGGCTTTGGCAAACCAGGAATTCTGGAAAATCATGGAATTTTTTAGGACTTGGAAAAAAGGTAGTTTAAATTTCCAGGGTGGTGGAATACTAAATCGGTTGAAAAATTAAGAAATGGTGGAAGTTTGAAAACTTGCCAATTTATTTTGAATGGGGATAATGTCCCTGAAAACTGGGAATTCTGGGAAATCCGGGGATTTTTTGAAATTGTTCAAAGAGACCACACAATTTTGAACACGCTGAATATTTTGGAGTTGGAACGGTTTGAATCGGATGAAAAATGTGGGAGTTGTGGAACTTTGAAAAATATCACAATGGGAATTTCATGGAAATTTGGGAATTTCATGGAAATTTGGGAATTTCATGGAAATTTCAGGAATAGCTGGACATTTTTGGAAAATGTTAAAATACTTGAATATTCCGAATGAGTTGAAATGGTTGGTGTTGGAATTTTTCAAATCAGTCGAAAAATGTTGAGGTAGTAAGCAACATTTTTAATTGAGAAATGGTATTAAGGAATTCCTGGAATTTCGGGAAAACCGGGAATTTTTTCAGTTTGAACAACAATTTCATTTTTTGTCCTGATTAAGAGGAATGTTTTGACGGTGAAACGGTTGAAGTGGGTTGAAAAATGTGGAAGGAGTAGTCGACAGAAAAAAGGGTGGAAATAGGGCTTTGGCAAACCAGGAATTCTGGAAAATCTTGGAATTTTTTAGGACTTGGAAAAAAGGTAGTTTAAATTTCCAGGATGGTGGAATATTGAATCGGTTGAAAAATGTAGAAATGGAAGTTTGAAAATTTGCCAATTTATTTTGAATGGGGATAATGTCCCTGAAAACTGGGAATTCTTGAAAATCCGGGAATTTTTTTAAATTGCTGAAAGTTTTTGAACACACTGAATAATTTGGAGTTCGAACATTTGAATCGGACGAAAAATGTGGGAGTTGTGGAACTTTGAAAAATATCACAATCGTTTCTTTGGGAACTTCATGGAAATTTGGGAATTTCATGGAAATTTTAGGAATAGCTGGACATTTTTGGAAAATGTTAAAATACTTGAATATTCCAAATAAGTTGAAATGGTTGGTGTTGGAATTTTTCAAATCGGTCGAGAAATGTTGAAGTAGTAACATTTTTAATTGAGAAATGGTATTAAGGAATTCCTGGAATTTCGGGAAAACCGGAAATGTTTCCAGTTCGAACAACAACTTCATTTTTTTGTCCTGATTAAGAGGAATGTTTTGATGGTGAAACGGTTGAAGTGGGTTGAAAAATGTGGGATAATGTCCCTGAAAACTGGGAATTCTTGGAAATCCGGGAATTTTTTTAAATTGTTGAAAGCGAGCACACAATTTGTATCTAAAATGTGGGAGTTGTGGAACTTTGAAAAGTCCCATTCATTTCAATCGGAATTTCATGGAAATTTGTGAATTTCATGGAAATTTCAGGAATAACTGGAAATTTTTGGAAAATGTTAAAATACTTGAATATTCTGAATGAGTTGAAATGGTTGGTGTTGGAACTTTTCAAATCGGTCGAGAAATGTTGAAGTAGTAACATTTTTAATTGAGAAATGGTATTAAGGAATTCCTGGAATTTCGGGAAAACCGGGAATTTTTCCAGTTCTAAAAACAACTTTGTTATTTTGTCCTGATTAAGAGGAATGTTTTGATGGTGGAACGGTTGAAGTGGGTTGAAAAATGTGGAAGGAGTAGTCAACAGAAAAAAGGGTTTGAAATAGGGCTTTGGCAAACCAGGAATTCTGGAAAATCCTGGAATTTTTTAGGACTTGGAAAAAAGGTAGTTTAAATTTCCAGGATAGTGTAATATTGAATTGGTTGAAAAATGTAGAAATGGTGGAAGTTTGAAAATTTGCCAATTTATTTTGAATGGGGATAATGTCCCTGAAAACTGGGAATTCTTGGAAATCCAGGATTTTTTTTAAATTGTTGAAAGCGAGCACACTATTTTGTATCTAAAATGTGGGAGTTGTGGAAAAGTCCAATTCATTTCAATCGGAATTTCATGGAAATTTGTGAATTTCATGGAAATTTGGGAATTTCATGGAAATTTCAGGAATAGCTGGACATTTTTGGAAAATGTTAAAATGCTTGAATATTCCAAATGAGTTGAAATGGTTGGTGTTGGAACTTTTCAAATTGGTCGAGAAATGTTGAAGTAGTAACATTTTTAATTGAGAAATGGTATTAAGGAATTCCTGGAATTTCGGGAAAACCGGGAATTTTTCCAGTTCTAAAAACAACTTTGTTTTTTTGTCCTTGATTAAGAGGAATGTTTTGACGGTGAAACGGTTGAAGTGGGTTGAAAAATGTGGAAGGAGTAAGGGTAGAAATAGGGCTTTGGCAAACCAGGAATTCTGGAAAATCATGGAATTTTTTAGGACTTGGAAAAAAGGTAGTTTAAATTTCCAGGATAGTGGAATATTCATTCAGTTGAAAAATGTAGAAATGGTGGAAGTTTGAAAAATTGCCAATTTATTTTGAATGGGGATAATGTCCTTGAAAACTGGGAATTCTTGGAAATCCGGGAATTTTTTTAAATTGCTGAAAGTTTTTGAACACGCTGAATATTTTGGAGTTCAAATGGTTTGAATCGGATGAAAAATGTGGGAGTTGTGGAACTTTGAAAAATGTCCCATTCATTTCAATGGGAATTTCATGGAAATGTGTGAATTTCATGGAAATTTGTGAATTTCATGGAAATTTGTGAATTCCACGGAAATTTCAGGAATAACTGGAAATTTTTGGAAAATGTTAAAATACTTGAATATTCCAAATGAGTTGAAATGGTTGGTGTTGGAACTTTTCAAATCGGTCGAGAAATGTTGAAATAGTAACATTTTTAATTGAGAAATGGTACTAAGGAATTCCTGGAAATTCGGGAAAACCGGGAATTTTTCCAGTTCGAACAACAACTTCATTTTTTGTCCTGATTAAGAGGAATGTTTTGACGGTGAAACGGTTGAAGTGGGTTGAAAAATGTGGAAGGAGTAAGGGTGGAAATAGGGCTTTGGCAAACCAGGAATTCTGGAAAATCCTGGAATTTTTTAGGACTTCGAAAAAGGGTAGTTTAAATTTCCAGGATAGTGGAATATTGAATCGGTTGAAAAATGTGGAAATGGTGGAGGTTTAAAAAATGGCCAATTCATTTTGAATGGGAAAAATGTCCCCGAAAAACCTGGAATTTTGGGAAATCTGGGAATTTTTGGAAATTGACAAGGGAAAGCCTGTGATTCCCGGATAGGCTGAACAGTTTGAAGTTGGAACGCTTTGGAGCATTCACACAAATATCAAGGTTTTGTGTCTGCAAGCTCGTCATAGATGTAGGTGGACGCCGCGAAACAAGACTATACTGCAGACTGGGACTTGATGACCTCATCAAGAGGCGGTACGTCATGCCTGTTGCTGTGATGCAGGTGGTTGGCGCCCTCTGCTGGCAGCTTAGCGCACTGACCCTACTGCTTCTTTTCTTCAACATTTTAAAAAACAAAAAAACCTATTTAGATCCGTTTAAGATCACCCGAGATAAATGTTTTTAAAAAGGGTTAAAAAATTAAAAAAGGGGCGGGGCCCTAATCGTCACCAGAGTTTAGTCCTAAAAATGTGATGGCGCCTGAAAAAAAAAATATATATATATATATATATATATATATATTATTTAATTGTTTTAATTTGTAGAGATTGTATTTGCATAAAAATGATGAATATGTCGTAATAAGAGGATTGTGGTTGGATTTACCCGACACATGAAACGCTGTCAATCAATTCAAGACATGATCGCTAATATTTTCATAAAAAAACGTGACTGGTTGAGTCTCCCTTTATAAGCCAATACTACTGTAGTATTTATGTTGTGTTTACTTTATGAGTCAATACTACTGCAGTATTTATGTTGTTTACTTTATTCAGCCAATGGTCATGCGCAAACATGCTTCATTTAGGCCAGGGGTGTCCAAAGAGCGGCCCGGGGGCCATTTGTGGACCACAGCTGTGGTTTCGTCGGCCCGCCGCACGTTGTCAAAATACTATTAAAACAGTACAGAAAAATAGCACACAAAAAAAACTAATGTATTGAGAAAAACCTGAAATTGTGATTAATATATATATATATATATATATATATATATATATATATATATATATATATATATACATATATATATGCATATATATATATATATATATATACATATATATATATATATGCATATATATATATATATATATATATATATATATATATATATATATATATATATATATATATATATATATATATATATATATACATATATATATGCATATATATATATATATATACATATATATATATATATGCATATATATATATATATATATATATATATATATATATATATATATATATATATGTATGTATGTATGTATGTGCGTACATATATACACAGACATACATAATACACACTTATATACATATATTTACATAAATACATACATTATATATATATATATATATATATATATATATATATATATATATATATATATATATATACATATATATATTCATACATACATACACATATATACACATACATGTACTCATTAATACACATACATTATATACAGTATATATACATATGCATATGTACACATTAATACACATAAATAAATACATATATTCATACATACATATATATACATACATTACATACAGTATATACATATATAAACCGACCGCTACTGTGGCTTGTGCAGCCCTTTGAGACACTTGTGATTTAGGGCTTTATGAATAAACTTTGATTGATTGATGATTGAAATGCATATATACGTACACATGTACACATTAATACACATACATACATTATATATACGGTCGCGATCAAAAGTGTACATACACTTGTAAAGAACATCATGTCATGACTGTCTTGAGTTTCCAATCATTTCTACAACTCTTAATAATAATAACAAAAGTAATAGATTTTATTTGTAAAAAGCACTTTACATTGAGTAAACAACCCCAAAGTGCTACAGTGTATTAAGAAATAAAATAAAAAAATTAAGATGATAAAAAATAATAATAATAAAAACTAGAACAGCCAAATAGCTAAAACTAGTATGCATATATCTAAAAAAGGCTTTTTTTTTAAAAGAAGGGTTATTAAGCCTTTTTTAAAGCATCCACAGTCTGTGGTGCCCTCAGGTGGTCAGGGAGAGCGTTCCACAGACTGGGAGCGGCGGAGCAGAAAGCCCGGTCTCCCAGCTTTGTCCTCGGAGGTTGGAGGAGGTTAGCCTCTTAACAGACTCTTATGTTTTTGTGATGTAGTGATTGGAGCACATACTTGTTGCTCACAAAAAAACATTCATGAAGTTTGCTTCTTTTATGAATTTATTATGGGTCTACTGAAAATGTGAGGGTCAAAAGTATACATACAGCAATGTTAATATTTGCTTACATGTCCCTTGGCAAGTTTACCTGCAATAAGGCGCTTTTGGTAGCCATCCACAAGCTTCTGCTTGACCACTTGACCACTAAATTGGTGCAGTTCAGCTAAATGTGTTGCTTTTCTGACATGGACTTGTTTCTTCAGCATTGTCCACACCTTTAAGTCAGGACTTTGGGAAGGCCATTCTAAAACCTTCATTCTAGCCTGATTTAGCCATTCCTTTACCACTTTTGAGGTGTGTTTGGGGTCATTGTCCTGTTGGAACACCCAACTGCACCCAAGACCCAACCTCCGGGCTGATGATTTTAGCTTGTCCTGAACAATTTGGAGCTGATCCTCCTTTTTCATTGTCCCATTTACTCTTAGTAGAGCACCAGTTACATTGGCAGCAAAACAGGCCCAGAGCATAATACTACCACCACCATGCTTGACGGTGGGAATGGTGTTCCTTTTCTCCTCAAAACATATTGCTGGGTATTGTGGCAAAACAGCTCCATTTTTGTTTCATCTGACCACAGAACTTTCCTCCAAAAGGTCTTATCTTTGTCCATGATGGATGTTCTGTGCTGAGGGAGGCTGTCGGTGGACTGATGGTACCAAGCCCGTGATTTTCTGGTAGGGCATCGTTTCTTGAAGGGTCACTGAACGTCTCTTCAATAAACTCCTCCACCTCCTCCTTAGAACTTGTTAGAGTCCCTGACCTCGCCTCTCCCAAAAGTGACTTGGTGAAGCTATAGAGGTCTTTTATGAACTGGGCCCGTGCAGCTTCCTGCCTTTTCCGCCTTCGCCTTTCAACTCTTCTCAGCCTGATGAGCTGCTTGCGGAGGCTAGCTGTCAGTTCTTACACATATATATATATATATATATATATATATATATATATATATATATATATATATATATATATATATATATATATATATATATATATATATATATATATATATATATATATATATATATATATATTAGTCCATCCATATATACATACACATAACCACATATATACACATACATGCATACATTATATATATACATACATATATACATGCATACATAAATACATATACACATACATATATACATACATATATTCATACATACATACATATATATACACACACATAACCACATATATACACATACATGCATACATTATATATATACATACATATATACATGCATACATAAATACATATACACATACATATATATACATATACATATATACATACATATATTCATACATACATACATACATATATACACACACATAAACACATTCATGCATACATTATATATATACATGCATACATAAATAAATACATGTATTCATACATACATATACACATACATATATATGCGTACATATATTCATTCATACATACATACATACATATATACACACATATAACCACATATATACACATACATGCATACATTATATATTCATACATACATATACACATACATATATACATACATATATTCATACATACATATACACATACATACTGTATATATACATACATATATTCATACATACATACATATATATATACACACATATAACCACATATATACACATTCATGCATACATTATATATATATACATGCATACATAAATAAATACATGTATTCATACATACATATACACATACATATATATACATACATATATTCATTCATACATACATACATATATACACACATATAACCACATATATACACATACATGCATACATTATATATTCATACATACATATACACATACATATATATACATACATATATTCATACATACATATACACATACATATATATACATATATTCATACATACATACATATATATATACACACATATAACCACATATATACACATACATGCATACATTATATATATATACATACATGCATACATAAATAAAAACATATATTCATACATACATATATATATACACACACATAACCACATATATACACATACATACATACATACATACATACATACTTGTATACACACGCACATTTATATCATATATACATGTATATATACAGTATATATATATATACATGTATGTATGTATGTATATATATATATATATATATATATATATATATATATATATATATATTTAACTTTTCTTTTTTTTTACCCAAATTTTAGTACATTTTCTGTACAAGGCCCTCGGTGGAAAAAGTTTGGACATCCTTGATTTAGGGCAAAAATTAAGAGAAACAACCTTGAGGAACGACTGTAATCACTTTGAAACAACCGTCACTTTGTGTACATTTAAAAACCGCAGAAAACGTTCACCACGGCGGGTCGTGCGACTGTAAACGACGGGGGGGGGGCGGGAAAGAAAACCCGGAAACAATGTAAGAAAAGGTCGACCAATCACAGGTGCGCTTTGGAGGGGGAGGAGCCAGTGGCTCACCCTAGCTATTCCGGCGTTTTGTCTTCTCATATTAAAAACTTGTATTGCAGAACAACAATCAGAATTTTAACTGATTTCAATTCTTTCCATCGGTCCTTGACGCGTCAAAACATCAAATTGTAACTTTTAACATGCTTTTTAAAGATAAAAAACACGCTTTTAGATCATATTGTATGAAAAACAATGCAATAGAATGTAGTATTTTTATGAAGTAATAATAATATACAGTATTTACATTGGAGAGTGGGTTCCTGTTCTCCATCAAACACACCATCAGCAGCGTCTCCATATTTTCATGGATAAATGTTTAGATTATATTTTAACATTCTAATGGCGTTATCGACTCATTCTGCTTCGGTCCAACTGCGTCACTAAGTTAGCTTGCCACAGGCAAGTCGTGTTTTTGATGATTTATGTCTTTAATTCAATGGATATCATCCACTTCTACTTTTCACTGTCCTTCACGCTCACTTTGTTCGCAACCACTCTTGGAAAAAAGTTACGTCCATCTCTAGCGACAAGCTAATGCTAGCGTAGTAAGACCGGGAGTGTTGGTGGGATCTGACGGGGTTCACTGTGACATTCGCTACGCCAACTAGTGGTGGGGAGGCTCATTTCCGCGAGCATTGTGTCCCGGGTGAGCCCAGGTACTACTGTACTGTACTGCTCAATTCTGGAGAAGTCCCAAATGGAAGCACAGGGTAGCTCAGTTCTTCTTCCAAATATTTTGACGACTTTGTGAAGCGTGACAAAATGTAGCAAAAATTGCTAAAGCAAAATGTATAGGAACTTTTTTTATGGCTATGGAGTGAAATTACTGCCAAAACTCCACAAACACATAGGAAATGTTGTTTTTTTACTCACCCCCTCCCCCCAACAATTTGCAAGTTAAAAAATAATTTTCAGCTAATAAAAAAAAAAATTTAAACTACTTTTCTTGAATTAAAAAAAAATATTGGCAAATAAAAACAACTATTTTCTTGAAATAAAAAACTATTCGCAATAAAAAAAATTCTGAAAGTAAAAAAAAAAGAAAAGATTTGCAAGTGTAAAAACCTTTTTTTTGCAAGTAAAAATTCAATTTGCAAGGGGAAAAAAACAATTAATTTGTCTCAATTAAAAAAGATTTGCAAATAAAAAAACTTTCTGAAAGTAAAAAAAAACAAGAGAGAAGTTAAAAAAAATGTTTACGATAAAGAAAATTAGTTGCATGTCAAATTAAAAGAATTCTGCAGGTAAAAAAACAACTTTTTTCAATAAAAAAAAACGATTCGCAACAAACACAATTTTCTAAAAGAAAAAAAAATTGGCAACTATTCACAATAAAAAAAACTATTTTCTGAAAGTAAAAAAAAACGATTCGTAAGTGTAAAAACTATTTTCTGCAATCAAAAAAATCAGCTCGCAAGTTAAAAAAAAAATAGTTTCAAAAATGATTTGAAAGTAAAAAAAAAAAACAGTTTTCTGAAAGTTAAAAAAAAAACGATTCACAATAAAAAAAAAAACAACGATTCGCAATAAATAAAAAAAAACAAGATTTTCGGAAAGGAAACAAAAGATTCAACAGTTTAAAAAAAAAACAATTTTCTGAAAGTAAACAAAAGATTTGCAAGTAAAAATATTTTTTCTCAATTAAAAACGATTTGCAAGTAAAAATTATTTTCTGCAAGTAAAAAAAGAATACACAAATAAAGAAAACATTTCATTTCAATTAATGAAACAATAAGCAAATAAAAAAAAGTGTTTCTATTTATTAAAACAATTCGCAAATATAAAAACTATTTTCTGCAATTAAAAAAATCGATTTTGAACATAAAAAAATATTTTTTTTTAAAATAAAAGATTCACATGTAAAACTATTTTCTGCAAGTAATAAAACGATGTGCAAATAAAAACAAACTTTTTTTCAATTAAAAAACGATACATGTTATGATTGAAAGGATTTGCAAGTATAAAAACAATTATCTGCAAATGTTCTAGGAGTAAAAAAAAAAAAAACTATTCCCAAGTATAAAAACTATGTTTCCAAATAAGCAAAAAAAAAAGATTCACTCTGTTCTCTCCACCATTTTACTCACCCACTCTTCTTTCTTATTTTTGGCGGACGGCACTATAGGCAAATAACCGTAGCTCTGACGACTTTGAATGGACTCAGCAGCACCACCTGTGGTTGTAGAGTACCAATTACGGGTCCTCTGAGTGCAGGTGTGTGCAGGTTGGAATATCACTGGCAAAAGTTTTAACCTGAAAAAAATTGTTTCGAAATGTATTTATTTTTTTACTTGCGGAACTTTTTTTGCTCTGCGTTTTTGTGTTTGTGCAGTTCTGGCAGTAACTTCACTGCATGTTTTTTTTTTTTTTGTAACATTGGACTTTTCTTCCGTAACTTTGATTACAAATAATGTTTATTTAATTTTTTTTAAAAACACTCAAAGCATTTTCATTTTTGAACAGTTTTTTCTTTTTAAAATGATTGGCATCAATTAGTATTAGTGAGTGAAAATGTGTGTAGATCAAAAATAATGCTGAAAAATATCATTTCCACATTTTTTTTAATGTTATTTTCAACTTTCCTGCCTGCAAAAAGTGACATATTAAAAACATGTCCAGTTCTACCAGCTTCTTATTGGTTCTGACAACTTACTGTACTTACTGTACAAAGTCCCTTTGGGTTTTTACCGTCTTAAACCATTCAGTTCCTCTTTGAAAATATGTTTTTATCAGCCCTATACCTTCCATATATTTTATTCCTCCAGAAGCTTCTTGTAGGCCCTGACACATCCAACATGGCCGCCGTGTTCTCTGAAAGTGGTGACGTCACTTCCTGCCGCCGAGCGTCAATAAGAGTTGAACTTTGCGTTCCTGTCCTGGATGCAGACATCAAGTGGGCGTTAAAAGCTGCCACGCTGACCTGAATTGAAAGCACCTCAGGCACGTATTGATTATTGATTGGTGAGTCAGTGTTGCAGCTGGCTCTCAATCACTATTATGTTTCACCTGAGATATTCAAATAACTACTTTTGTGACGTCATAGTTTTTAAATGATTCTAAAATACTTTTTCTGACTCATTTTGGTCCAAATCTCCCCAAACTTGTGACATTCCTCTGTGCTGCAAAATTATCAGCTGGCAAGTAAAAAAAAAATTGTCTCAAAAACAATTGGAAAGTAAAAAAAAAAAAAAGTTTTCTGAAAGTTTAAAAAATCATACACAAGTAAAAAAAAGTTTTTTTCTTCACGATTCGCAATAAAAAAAAATTACATTTTCTGAAAGGAAACAAAAGATTTACAAGTAAAAACAACAATTTTCTGAAGGTAAAAATAAACCATTTTTAAGTGTAAAAACTATTTTCTGCAATCAAAAAAAATCAGCTGGCAAGTAAAAAAAAAATTGTTTTAAAAACGATTTGAAAGTTAAAAAAATAAAAAATTCCGAAAATTAAAAAAAAAAACATGCGCAAGTAAAAAAAAATGTCTTCAATTAAAAAAACGATTCGCAATAAAAAAAAAACTACATTTTCTGAAAGGAAACAAAAGATCTACAAGTAAAAACAACAATTTTCGGAAAGTAAAAACAAGCGATTTGTAAGTGTAAAAACTATTTTCTGCAATCAACAAAAATCAGCTGGCAAGTGAAAAAAAAATGTCCCAAAAACGATTTGAAAGTAAAAAAAAAAAAAAATTCTGAAAGTAAAAAAAAAAACATACGCAAGTAAAAAATACAAAATTCTTCAATTAAAAAAATGATTCGCAATTTAAAAAAATAACTACATTTTCTGAATGGAAACAAAAGATTTACGAGTAAAAACAACAATTTTCTGAAAGTAAAAACAAATGATTTGTAAGTGTAAAAACTATTTTCTGCAATCTAAAAAATTAGCTGGCAAGTAAAAAAAAATGGTCTCAAAAACGATTTGAATGTAAAAAAAAAAACGTTTTCTGAAAGTTTAAAAAAAACATACGCAAGTAAAAAAAAATTTTTTCTTCACGATTCGCAATAAAAAAAATTACATTTTCTGAAAGGAAACAAAAGATTTACAAGTAAAAACAACAATTTTCTGAAGGTAAAAATAAACGATTTTTAAGTGTAAAAACTATTTTCTGCAATCAAAAAAAATCAGCTGGCAAGTAAAAAAAAATTGTCTCAAAAACGATTTGAAAGTTAAAAAAAAAAAGTTTTCTGAAAATTAAAAAAAAAAACATGCGCAAGTAAAAAAAAATGTTTTCAATTAAAAAAATGATTCGCAATAAAAAAAAACTACATTTTCTGAAAGGAAACAAAAGATCTACAAGTAAAAACAACAATTTTCGGAAAGTAAAAACAAGCGATTTGTAAGTGTAAAAACTATTTTCTGCAATCAACAAAAATCAGCTGGCAAGTAAAAAAAAAAATGTCCCAAAAACGATTTGAAAGTAAAAAAATAAAAAATTTCTGAAAGTAAAAAAAAAAACATACGCAAGTAATAAATAAAACATTCTTCAATTAAAAAAATGATTCGCAATTTTAAAAAATAACTACATTTTCTGAAAGGAAACAAAAGATCTACAAGTAAAAACAACAATTTTCGGAAAGTAAAAACAAACGATTTGTAAGTGTAAAAACTATTTTCTGCAATCTAAAAAATTAGCTGGCAAGTAAAAAAAATGGTCTCAAAAACGATTTGAATGTAAAAAAAAAAACGTTTTCTGAAAGTTTAAAAAAACATACGCAAGTAAAAAAAAGTTTTTTCACGATTCGCAATAAAAAAAATTACATTTTCTGAAAGGAAACAAAAGATTTACAAGTAAAAACAACAATTTTCTGAAGGTAAAAATAAACAATTTTTAAGTGTAAAAACTATTTTCTGCAATCAAAAAAAATCAGCTGGCAAGTAAAAAAAATTGTCTTAAAAACGATTTGAAAGTAAAAAAAAAAGTTTTCTGAAAGTTAAAAAAAAAACATGCGCAAGTAAAAGAAAATGTCTTCAATTAAAAAAATGATTCGCAATAAAAAAAAACCTATATTTTCTGAAAGGAAACAAAAGATTTACAAGTAGAAACAAAAATTTTCTGAAAGTAAAAACAAACGATTTGTAAGTGTAAAAACTATTTTCTGCAATCAAAAAAAATCAGCTCAAAAACGATTTGAAAGTTAAAAAAAAACGTTTTCTGAAAGTTAAAAAAAACAAACATGCGCAAGTACAAAAAAATGTCTTCAATTAAAAAAACAATTCGCAATAAAAAAAATAACTACATTTTCTGAAAGGAAACAAAAGATGTACAAGTAAAAACAACAATTTTCGGAAAGTAAAAACAAGCGATTTGTAAGTGTAAAAACTATTTTCTGCAATCAAAAAAAATCAGCTGGCAGTAAAAAAAATGTTTTCCCAAAAACAATTTGAAAGTAAAAAAAAAAAAATTTCGGAAAGTAAAAAAAAAAACATACGTAAGTAAAAAATAAAAAATTATTTATTTAAAAAAATGATTCGCAATTAAAAAAATAACTACATTTTCTGAACGGAAACAAAAGATTTACAAGTAAAAACAACAATTTTCTGAAAGTAAAAACAAACGATTTGTAAGTGTAAAAACTATTTTCTGCAATCCAAAAAATTAGCTGGCAAGTAAAAAAAAATGGTCTCAAAAACAATTTGAAAGTAAAAAAAAAAAATTCTGAACGTAAAAAAAAAAACATACGCAAGTAAAAAATAAAAAATTCTTCAATTAAAAAAATTATTCGCAATTAAAAAAACAACTACATTTTCTGAAAGGAAACAAAAGATTTACAAGTAAACACAAAAATTTTCTGAAAGTAAAAACAAACGATTTTTAAGTGTAAAAACTATTTTCTGCAATCAAAAAAAATCAGCTGCCAAGTAAAAAAAAATGTCCCAAAAACGATTTGAAAGTAAAAAAAAAAAAAAATTCTGAAAGTAAAAAAACCAACATACGCAAGCAAAAAATAAAAAATTCTTCAATTAAAAAAACGATTCGCAATTAAAAAAATAACTACATTTTCTGAACGGAAACAAAAGATTTACAAGTAAAAACAACAATTTTTTGAAAGTAAAAACAAACGATTTGTAAGTGTAAAAACTATTTTCTGCAATCCAAAAAATTAGCTGGCAAGTAAAAAAAAATTGTCTCAAAAACGATTTGAATGTAAAAAAAAAAAAAAGTTTTCTGAAAGTTTAAAAAAAACTTACACAAGTAAAAAAAATATATATTCTATTAAAAAAACATTTTATTTCAATTAATGAAACAATGCGCAAGTAAAAGAAAACATTGAGTGCATTTACTCCGTTACATTTAATTGAGTAACTTTTTGGGTGAATTGTACTTGTCAGGGTAGTTTTACTGTAACATACTTTTTACTTTTACTCGAGTATTTTTGAGAAAAAGTAACGCTACTTTTATTCCGTTACATTGAGTTTCATTCCGATCTTTACCTTTATTTATGTCACTTTTATTTATCATTATCGATGAAGGCTTGCAAAGATGTATTCTTATGTCGGCTTCAGGCACTGTCACGTGACTCTGTTCCACCAATCCGACATAAGCTTTAGTGACGTCAGAAACCATTCCACCAATCAAAGGAGCACAAAGTACAGCTAGGAAGCTGAAATAGGTCAGTATTTGTAAAGCATATGATTAAATAGACCTACTTATTTGTTGATACAAACTAATTATTCTCATTTAAAAAAAACGACTCACAAGTAAAAACTATATTCTGCAAGTCAAAAAAGTATATGCAATTAAAAAAACTTTTTTTTATCAATTAAAAAAAGAAATGAAAGTTAAAAAAAAAAAAAATTCCAAAAGATTTGCAAGCACAAAAACAATTATCTGCAATAAAAATATGTTTTGCAAGTGAAAAACTTTTTTTCAAATAAAGATTCACAAGAAACATTTTTCTGCAATTAAAAAAAAACGATTTGCAAGTATAAAAATAAGTATTTTTAATTAAAAATAATTATTCGCAAGTAAAAAAATATTTTCTTAAAATTAAAAACAATTCACAACAAAAAAACAATTTCCTGAAAGTAAAAACAAACTATTTGTAAGTGTAAAAACTATTTTCTGCAATCAAAAAAATCAGCTGGGAAGTAAAAAAAATATTGTCTCAAAAACGATTTGAAAGTTTAAAAAAAAAGTTTTGTGAAAGTAAAAAAAAAAACGATTTGCAAGTATAAAAATACGTTTCTTTAATTAAAATAATTATTTAAGTAAAAAAATATTTTCTTAAAATTAAAAACAATTCACAACAAAAAAACTATTTTCTAAAAGTAAAAACAAACGATTTGTAAGTGTAAAAACTATTTTCTGCAATCAAAAAAAATCAGCTGGCAAGTATAAAAAAAATGTTTCTTCAATTAAAAAAACGATTCGCAATAAAAAAAAAACGAAATTTTCTGAACGGAAACGAAAGATTTACGAGTAAAAAAAACAATTTTCTGAAAGTTTAAAAAACCATCACGTGACTCCGTTCCGCCAATCCGACGTAAGCTTTAGTGACGTCAAAAACCATTCCACCAATCAAACACGCACAAAGTACTGCTATAAGAAGCTGAAATAGGTCAGTATTTTTTTAGGTATATGATCAAATAGACCTACTTATTTGTTTAATAAGTGTCAGAATGTTCCCAAAGAAGACACTTTAATTACGTGACATGACGCCACCACGTCCCGGCTGTTTGAGACAACTGGTAAGCAGAAATATCTTAAAACAATTGACCAAAAAAAACACGATATTTTTGAATGTCTCTGATAATCTTAATAACCCCACGTATCATTTAAACACATTAAAACATGACCAACAACGTCAAAAAGCAGTGGAAAGTCGTACTTACCTGTTAGATCCGTAGCTTTAAAGATACCCGCGCTAGTTTATTAGCATGTAGCATTCTCTTCTTCTACCGTATTTACATCTGGCAACAAGCTGAAATGACCACCGTCGCCCCCTGGCGTCTGACAGGCGCACTGCGTGTGGCCGTCAGTCAAACCACAACTTCACATGTCTCTGTAAAAATAGAAGAAACGGAATTATTTGACAAATCAGACTAATTGGTAAAGTGACATGACAAAGAAGCAAAAAAAAAATCTTCAATGATTACTTTTAAACTAGTAAAAAGAGCATTTGTACCATAGACATCTTCTAAGGGTACGCAGCATGGAGCGCTACTGCCTACTGGCGCTGACGAGAAGCGGGGCCGCCATCTTGGAGTGGTGATCCGCGCCACTCAGTGCAATTCATTTGGCAGGAGCAATGAACTGTCAGCGCATTTAATTCATTTTACCTCACTGAATACCACTGATTTTCACACGGTTTTTTGTCATACGTGTAGCTATGATAAAGGACACATGTTTAGGCGTGTTTTATTATTCATAGTTTGCTTAACAGTAATAGAATATTCGTATATGCTATAAATGACCAGACGTCCGAGATCAAAACTGGGAATATAATCCTAGAGAAGGGGGAGAAAAACAGTCAGCTATTTTTAAATTGAAGAAACAATATGATTAGGTTATATATACATGTGTATATCCTACATAAACAATGTATGAATACATTAGATATCTATATATTTATAGACTGTACCTCTGTTGCTGCAGCAGCAGAGAGTTTATTCTGTCTTGACACTTTGTATTGATATTTTCTATTACATTCTTCCCTTAAATGATCATGTTTACAGTGATTGTTTTATATGTCTTTTTTATGTATGTCGCTTTGGACATATACTTCAACATAAACATATATAAACACCTGAAAGTCTTTATATCAGCTAAAACCACCAATCTGTTTGACTGGATTCAGAATAAAACCAAAATACTGTCTTACCCAACAATGTTAGTATTTGAATATTGTTACTTGAAGACTTATTCCTGGTTACAACTATACTGTTAAGAAAGTATTGTCTTATACTTTGCCTTTAATTGTTTGTTAGCGGCTACGATTTCAGTACTATTAAAGATCTTTGCTCCTCAACTCTGTGGTAATACTCTTGTCACAAAATACAACCGATGGTACGTTAATATTCAATCTTACATGTGAAAAGTAATCCCCCGATTCCTATTTTCAACAGTCCGCTCATTTGAGCAGGGAAAACGCTGAACACCATCTTTGTTTTCTACCTATCAACTGTCAGTTTAGGCTGCTCGCCGGCTCCTCGTCACCACTTCAAGATGGCGGCCCAATTTCTCGCGTCACAGCAGCCAATGCTGCGTCCACTTATAAGATGTCTATGATTTGTACCATGCGTGTCTGTAGAAATGTTCACTTTTCAGCTTACAGGAATTCTACTTCCAACTAGATAAAATATGTTCAAGTAAATTGTAAATTAACTTTATGTTTTATGCGCACACACACACACACACACACACACACACACGGTCACACTAACTTGTAGTCCAAGTACCATTAAAAAACAACTACTAAATAAATCAGAAGTTACTCAATACTTGAGTAGTTTTTTTCCACAGAATACTTACCTAGTCTTACTCAAGTAATTATTTTGATGACTACTTTTTGCTTGTACTTGAGTCATATTATTCTAAAGTAACGGTACTCTTAGTTGAGTACAATTTTTGCGTACTCTTTCCACCTCTGTGTAAGTGTCTATATTAGCTATATTAGCCTACTATCAAAATGACTTTAAAAGTCTTATATAAGTGTTATAATGAAGACAACACATGATGTAAGTGTCCATATTAGCTATGTTAGCCTACTATCAAAATGACTTTAGAAGTCTTATATAAGTGTTATAATGAAGACAACACATGACGTAAGTGTCTATATTAGTTATATTAGCCTACTATCAAAATGACTTTAAAAGTATTATATAAGTGTTATAATGAAAACAACACATGATGTAAGTGTCTATATTAGCATACTATCAAAATGACTTTAAAAGTATTATATAAGTGTTATAATGAAGGCAACACATGATGTAAGTGTCTATATTAGCTATATTAGCCTACTATCAAAATGACTTTAAAAGTCTTATATAAGTGTTATAATGAAGACAACACATGATGTAAGTGTCTATATTAGCTATATTAGCCTACTATCAAAATGACTTTAAAAGTCTTATATAAGTGTTATAATGAAGGCAACACATGATGTAAGTGTCTATATTAGCTATATTAGCCTACTATCAAAATGACTTTAGAAGTCTTATATAAGTGTTATAATGAAGACAACACATGACGTAAGTGTCTATATTAGTTATATTAGCCTACTATCAAAATGACTTTAAAAGTCTTATATAAGTGTTATAATGAAGGCAACACATGATGTAAGTGTCTGTATTAGCCTACTATCAAAATGACTTTAAAAGTATTATATAAGTGTTATAATGAAAACAACACATGATGTAAGTGTCTATATTAGCTATATTAGCCTACTATCAAAATTACTTTAGAAGTCTTATGTAAGTGTTATAATGAAGACAACACATGATGTAAGTGTCTATATTAGCTATATTAGCCTACTATCAAAATTACTTTAAAAGTCTTATATAAGTGTTATGATGAAGACAACACATGACGTAAGTGGCTATATTAGCCTACTATCAAAATGACTTTAAAAGTATTATATAAGTGTTATAAGGAAGACAACACATGATGTAAGTGTCTATATTAGCAATATTAGCATATTATCAAAATGACTTTAAAAGTCTTATATAAGTGTTCTAATGAAGGCAACACATGATGTAAGTGTCTATATTAGCAATATTAGCCTATTATCAAAATGACTTTAAAAGTCTTATATAAGTGTTCTAATGAAGGCAACACATGATGTAAGTGTCTATATTAGCAATATTAGCATATTATCAAAATGACTTTAAAAGTCTTATATAAGTGTTCTAATGAAGGCAACACATGATGTAAGTGTCTATATTAGCAATATTAGCCTATTATCAAAATGACTTTAAAAGTCTTATATAAGTGTTATAATGAAGACAACGCATGATGTAAGTGTCTATATTAGCTATATTAGCCTACTATCAAAATGACTTTAAAAGTCTTATATAAGTGTTCTAATGAAGGCAACACATGATGTAAGTGTCTGTATTAGCTATGTTAGCCTACTATCAAAATTACTTTAAAAGTCTTATATAAGTGTTATAATGAAGACAACACATGATGTAAGTGTCTATATTAGCTATATTAGCCTACTATCAAAATTACTTTAAAAGTCTTATATAAGTGTTATAATGAAGACAACACATGATGTAAGTGTCTATATTAGCTATATTAGCCTACTATCAAAATTACTTTAAAAGTCTTATATAAGTGTTATAATGAAGACAACACATGACGTAAGTGGCTATATTAGCCTACTATCAAAATGACTTTAAAAGTATTATATAAGTGTTATAAGGAAGACAACACATGATGTAAGTGTCTATATTAGCAATATTAGCATATTATCAAAATGACTTTAAAAGTCTTATATAAGTGTTCTAATGAAGGCAACACATGATGTAAGTGTCTATATTAGCAATATTAGCCTATTATCAAAATGACTTTAAAAGTCTTATATAAGTGTTATAATGAAGACAACGCATGATGTAAGTGTCTATATTAGCTATATTAGCCTACTATCAAAATGACTTTAAAAGTCTTATATAAGTGTTCTAATGAAGGCAACACATGATGTAAGTGTCTGTATTAGCTATGTTAGCCTACTATCAAAATGACTATATACATACAGATAATGTGTCATGTGACATGCAAATATAAATTAAATACACAGAGGACATAAGTAAATGATATCAAATGAGCTCAAATATAGCTACAAACCAGGCATGATGATGCAATATATACATACAGCTAGCCTAAATAGCACGTTAGCATCGATTAGCTTGCAGTCATGCACTGACCAAATATGCCTGATTAGCACTCCACAAAGCTCACCTTTGTGCATTCACGCACAGCATAAAACGTTTGGTGGACAAAATGAGACAAAGAAGGAGCGGCGTAAAACACGTCTTTCTGGGGCGGCGTCGGAGAAAGTCGCACATGCAAACAAACTACGGCGAGTTCAAGCCCCACCGAAATTAGTAGGACTAAACGGCGCTGGCCAAATACTGTCACTAGTGAAGCATGTTTGATTTCTAACAATTAGGAATGTTTGTGTCATGTTTGTCGTCCTACACCAGGGGTGCCAAAAAAAATTTAAGAACAAAAACTGCTGTTCTAAATGTGTCCACTAGATGCCGTAATAGCAATTATTTTTTTCTTGGTAGATGATTAAGTTTAAAGTACCAATGATTGTCACACACACACTAGGTGTGGCAAAATTATTCTCTGCATTTGACCCATCGCCCCCCTGGGAGGTGAGGGGAGCAGTGGGCAGCAGCGGTGGCCGCGCCCGGGAATAAATTTTGGTGATTTAACCCCCAATTCCAACCCTTGATGCTGAGTGCCAAACAGGGAGGTAATGGCTCCCATTTTTATAGTCTTTGGTGCTACATATGTACAAAAAAAAAGAAATAAACCACATGTTAGTGCACCAGTTGAGGAAAATGAGCAAACGACATAAATAACATCCTGTAATTTGATTTGATATTATTTTTTTATCTTGATAGATTGAAAATGAACAGCAATGAGTTGACTGATGAACATTATCGCATCATTTATCCGGAAAGTATAAATAACGACAAATAAAGATAGAATACTATTAACCGCAACATGTAAGTGTAAAAAACAAACAAAACAACAACTGTCAGAATAATTGTATCTAAGTTATCACAAAGCGTTGTGTTTCAATGAGTTCCCGGCGAGCACACAAAAGCTGTCTTTGATCTTACCAATCAAAAGGCTTGTAAAACTCCACTGTGTAGGATGAGAAGCGACATGAAGGTGTCGGTTTCTTCGATGTATTGTAGTCCACAGGAAGATTTTGTCTTGACCCGAGGTCTACAAAAGCGGAGAGGAAGTAGGACCCAACCCCCCTCCAGGCACCTTTTCTTTAAACTGTTTTGTAACCAAAGGCGACGGCTGTTTACGACCCCCCGTCCCTTTAGAAAGAGCTGTTGCCATGTAATCAGGGAAAGTGCAAATAAAAGAGGAGGCGTACAATCTTTCGTCAGAGCGTGGTGGAAGACTGTACAAAGTAGAGATGTCCGATAAATGCTTTAAACTGTATTATCGGAAATTATCGATAGCGGTTTCAAAATTATCGGTATCGGTTTCAAAAAGTAAAATGTATAACTTTTTAAAAAGCCGCTGTGTACACGGACGTAGGGAGAAGTACAGAGCGCCAATAAACCTTAAAGGCACTGCCTTTGCGTGCCGACCCAGTCACATAATATCTACGGCTTTTCACACACACAGGTGAATGCAAGGCATACTTGGTCAACAGCCATACAGGTCACACTGAGGGTGGCCGTATAAACAACTTTAACACTGTTACAAATATGCGCTACACTGTGAACCCACACCAAACAAGAATGACAAACACATTTCGGGAGAACATCCGCACCGTAACACAACATAAACACAACACAAAACCCCTTGCAGCACTAACTCTTCCGGGACGCTACAATATACATCCCCCGCTATCCCCCCCACCCCTTCCACCTCAACCTCCCCATGCTCTCTCATGGAGAGCATGTCCCAAATTCCAAACTGCTGTTTTGAGGCATGTTAAAAAAAATAATGCACTTTGTGACGTCAATAATAAATATGGCAGTGCCGTGTTGGCATTTTTTTTTTTCCATAACTTGAGTTGATTTATTTTGGAAAACCTTGTTACATTGTTTAAAGCATCCAGCGGGGCATCACAACAAAATTAGGCATACTAATGTGTTAATTCCACGACTGTATATATCGGTATTGGTTGATATCGGTAATTAAGAGTTGGACAATATCGGAATATCGGATATCGGCAAAAAACCCATTATCGGACAGTCCAGACATTTCTCCTCAATGAGCTAAATTGAATTCTGTCTCTGTTTAATTCCTTGCTTCTGGTCTGTTTAATAAATGTCATCAGTGTTTGAACCTAGTGGTTAGAGTGTCCGCCCTGAGATGGGTAAGTTGTGAGTAGGGCTGCAACTAACAACTAATTTGATAATCGATTAATCTGTCGATTATTACTTCGATTAATCGATTAATAATCGGATAAAAGACACAAACTACATGTTTATCCTTTCCAGTATTTTATTGAAAAAAAACCAGCATACTGACACCATACTTATTTTGAGTATTGTTTCTCAGCTGTTAGTAAATGTTGCAGTTTATAAATAAAGGTTTATAAAAAAAATTAAAAAGTAGCCTCTGTGCATGCGCATAGCATAGATCCAACGAATTGATGACTAAATTAATCTGCAACTATTTTTATAATTGATTTTAATCGATTTAATCGATTAGTTGTTGCAGCCCTAGTTGTGAGTTCAAACCCCGGCCGAGTCATACCAAAGACTATAAAAATGGGAGCCATTACCTCCCTGCTTGGCACTCCGCATCAAGGGTTGGAATTGGGGGTTAAATCACCAAAAATGATTTTCGGGTGCGGCACCGCTGCTGCCCACTGCTCCCCTCACCTCCCAGGGGGTGAACAAGGGGATGGGTCAAATGCAGAGGACACATTTCACCACACCTAGTGTGTGTGTGACAATCATTGGTGCTTTAACTTAAAGGCCTACTGAAAGCCACTACTAGCGACCACGCAGTCTGATAGTTTATATATCAATGATGAAATCTTAACATTGCAACACATACCAATACGGCCGGGTTAACTTATAGAGTGCCATTTTAAATTTCCCGCTAAACTTCCGGTTGAAAATGTCTAGATATGATGACGTATGCGCGTGACGTCAATCGTTGAAACGGAAGTATCGGTACCCCATTGAATCCAATACAAAATAGCTCTGTTTTCATCTCGAAATTCCACAGTATTCTGGACATCTGTGTTGGTGAATCTTTTGCAATTTGTTTAATGAACAATGGAGACTGCAAAGAAGAAGGTTGTAGGTGGGATCGGTGTATTAGCGGCTGGCTGCAGCAACACAACCAGGAGGACTTTGACTTGGATAGCAGACGTGCTAGCCGACGCTAGCCGCCGACCGCACGGATGGTAAATGGTAAATGGGTCGTACTTGTATAGCGCTTTTCTACCTTTTTAAGGAACTCAAAGCGCTTTGACACTATTTTCCACATTCACCCATTCACACACACACATTCACACACTGATGGCGGATGATCGGGTGAAGTCCTTCGTCCTTCCGTCGATCGCTGGAACGCAGGTGAGCACGGGTGTTGATGAGCAGATGAGGGCTGGCTGGCGTAGGTGGAGCGCTAATGTTTTTATCATAGCTCTGTGAGGTCCCGTTGCTAAGTTAGCTTCAATGGCGTCGTTAACAACAGCATTGTTAAGCTTCGCCAAGCTGGGAATTATTAACCGTGTAGTTACATGTCCATGGTTTAATAGTATTGTTGATCTTCTGTCTATC
>NC_084741.1:237730-292370 GCF_033978785.1 Entelurus aequoreus
GGATGTCGAGTGGGTCTGACATAACATTGTGAAAGTCCAGTCCACAGTGGATCCAACACATCAGCGGGAGTCCAGTCCACAGCGGGGCCAACAGGAAACCATCCCGAGCGGAGACGGGTCAGCAGCGCAGAGATGTCCCCAACCGATGCACAGGCTAGTGGTCCACCCGGGGTCCCGGCTCTGGACAGCCAGCACTTCATCCATGGCCACCGGACCTATGCAACTCCCCCTCGCAAGGGACAGGGGAGAAGAGGAGAGAAGAAAAGAAACTGCAGATCAACTGGTCTAAAAAAGGGGGGGTCTATTTAAAGGCTAGATTATACAAATGAGTTTTAAGATGGGACTTAAATGCTTCTACTGAGGCAGATTTCTTGCCGGGACATATGGTACAATACAATCGGCAAGATAGGCAGGAGCTTGACCGTGTAGTATTTTATACGTAAGTAGTAAAACCTTAAAGTCGCATCTTAGGTGCACAGGAAGCCAGTGCAAGTGAGCCAGTATAGGCGTAATATGATCAAACTTTCTTGTTTTTGTCAAAAGTCTAGCAGCCGCATTTTGTACCATCTGTAATCTTTTAATGCTAGACATAGGGAGGCCCGAAAATAAAACGTTACAGTAATCGAGACGAGATGTAACGAACGCATGGATAATGATCTCAGCATCGCTTGTGGACAAAATGGGACGAATTTTAGCGATATTACGGAGATGAAAGAAGGCCGTTTTAGTAACACTCTTAATGTGCGACTCAAACGAGAGAGTTGGGTCGAAGATAATACCCAGATTCTTTACAGAGTCACCTTGTTTAATTGTTTGGTTGTCAAATGTTAAGGTGGTATTTTTAAATAGATGTCGGTGTTGAGCAGGACCGATAATCAGCATTTCCGTTTTCTTAGCGTTGAGTTGCAAAAAGTTAGCGGACATCCATTGTTTAATTTCATTAAGACACGCCTCCAGCTGACTACAATCCGGCGTGTTGGTCAGCTTTAGGGGCATGTAGAGTTGGGTGTCATCAGCATAACAGTGAAAGCTAACACCGTATTTGCGTATGATGTCACCTAGCGGCAGCATGTAAATACTAAAGAGTGCAGGGCCAAGAACCGAACCCTGGGGAACTCCGCACGTTACCTTAACATAGTCCGAGGTCACATTGTTATGGGAGACACACTGCATCCTGTCAGTAAGATAAGAGTTAAACCAAGACAAGGCTAAGTCTGTCATCCCAATACGCGTTTTGATACGCTCTAATAGAATATTATGATCAACAGTATCGAAAGCGGCACTAAGATCAAGAAGCAGCAACATAGATGAAGCATCAGAATCCATCGTTAGCAATAGATCATTAGTCATTTTTGCGAGGGCTGTCTCCGTAGAGTGATTTGCCCTGAAACCGGATTGAAAAGGTTCACAGAGATTGTTAGACGCTAAGTGTTCATTTAGCTGCTGTGCTACAATTTTTTCGAGGATTTTCGAGATAAACGGAAGGTGGGACACCGGCCGGTAGTTTACCAGGAGATCAGGATCGAGGTTAGGTCTTTTGAGTAGAGGATGAATAACCGTCATGAATCGTGTTGAGTCGAGAATGACTTGAATACAGAATCCAGACATAAAAAACACTAACCTGTTCTATATTAACCGTCTTTTAGTTGAAGTCAAGTGGTATTTTTGATTTTTTGGTTTGTTGTTTTTATCGCTAATCGGTTTGAATCAAGAATTGCTTGAATCGAGAATCATGAAGAATTATTAATGGGTTAAAATTTGCAAACAGTTTGAATTGAGAGTCATGTAGAATCGAAAATTGGTTTGTGCTGCTAATCGGTTTTGATCAAGAATCGGTTTGAATCCAAATTTCATAAAGAATCTAAAATCAGTTTGAATTTGTCATCAGTTTGAATCTAGTGTCGTTTCAATGCAAGAAACATTTTGAGAATCGCCTTGAATCGAGTATCATGTTCAGTCATGAATCGTGTTGAGTCGAGAATGACTTGAATACAGAATCCAGACATAAAAAACCCTAACCTGTTCTATATTAACCGTCTTTTAGTTGAAGTGGAGTGGTATTTTTGATTTTTTGGTTGTTGTTTTTTATCGCTAATCGGTTTGAATCAAGAATTGCTTGAATCGAGAATCATGAAGAATTATTAATGGGTTAAAATTTGCAAACAGTTTGAATCGAGAGTCATGTAGAATCGAAAATTGGTTTGTGCTGCTAATCGGTTTTGATCAAGAATCGGTTTGAATCCAAATTTCCTAAAGAATCTAAAATCAGTTTGAATTTGTCATCAGTTTGAATCTAAAGTCGTTTCGAATCAAGAATCATTTTGAGAATTGCCTTGAATCGAGTATCATGTTCAGTCATGAATCGTGTTGAGTCGAGAATGACTTGAATACAGAATCCAGACATAAAAAACACTAACCTGTTCTATATTAACCGTCTTTTAGTTGAAGTGGAGTGGTATTTTTGATTTTTTGGTTTGTTTTTTTATCGCTAATCGGTTTGAATCAAGAATTGCTTGAATCGAGAATCATGAAGAATTATTAATGGGTTAAAATTTGCAAACAGTTTGAATCGAGAGTCATGTAGAATCGAAAATTGGTTTGTGCTGCTAATCGGTTTTGATCAAGAATCGGTTTGAATCAAAATTTCATAAAGAATCTAAAATCAGTTTGAATTTGTCATCAGTTTGAATCTAAAGTCGTTTCGAATCAAGAATCATTTTGAGAATTGCCTTGAATCGAGTATCATGTTCAGTCATGAATCGTGTTGAGTCGAGAATGACTTGAATACAGAATCCAGACATAAAAAACTCTAACCTGTTCTATATTAACCGTCTTTAAGTTGAAGTGGAGTGGTATTTGAGATTTTTTTTTGGGGGGGGGGGGGGCGTTTTTTTCGCTAATCGGTTTGAATCAAGAATCATGAAGAATTAATAATCGGTTCAAATTTGCAATCAGTTTGAATCAAGAGTCACGTAGAATCGAAAATTGGTTTGTGTCGCTAATCGGTTTTGATCAGGAATCGTTTTGAATCAAACTATCATGAAGATTCTAGAATCGGTTTGAAATTGTCATCAGTTTGAATCTAGTCGTTTCGAATCAAGAAAAATTTCAAATAGTGAATCGTTTTGAGAATCCCCTTGAATCGAGTGTCATGTTCAGTCATGAATCGTGTTGAGTCGAGAATGACTTGAATACAGAATCTAGACATAAAAAACACTAACCTGTTCTATATTAACCGTCTGGAATAGACTTATGCTGTTTTTAAGTTGAAGTGGAGTGGTATTTTTAATTTTAATTTTATTTTTATTTTTCCATGACACCTAGTGGCCAAAATGATCCATTAAGTTAAGCTCAAGACGCAGTGAGTTGAATGATGCAGACACGTTTGTTACTGCATACTTTCTATCAGGCCTCAGAGGCGTTGTGTGCGTAAGCAACATGCTACCATGATCATTCCGCACTTGCCTACGTCGACAAATGCTCTGCGTCAGAGGTGTCAAACTTGTTTTCACTGAGGGCCACACCGCACTCATGGCTGCCATTAGAGGGCCGCTTGTAACAGTAAATAATTAACCAATTTGCCTATGAATTTAAAATATTTTACATTTTTTAACGTAAAGAGTAAAAAAAATCTGCCGATTTTACCACTGTTTTTTTAGAGAGAAAAAACTGGCAGCTTAGTTGCCAGTAAAATATTGTACTGTAAAATATATGGTGTTTTTTATTATTATTATTTTACAACATATTACTGTAAATAGAAATACAATACCGCTGTTTAATTTTTTTTTGGCTACTCCGATGCCAGTTTTTTGCCATGATAAAATGTGCTACCATAAAATCATCAACCGTGGACTTTACAGTAAAAAAACTGACAGCTCAGTCGACAGAATTTTACTGTAAAAAAATATATATATATTGGTCGTTTTTTTTTCCAATTTACGGTAATATGCTGTAAAAAAAAAAAAACTCCTTAAATTTTACAGTAAAATCCATTGGTCGTTTTTATAGTGTACAATTTGATGGATAACTTGCTTCGAAACCACAAGTTAAGCAGATATTTAAGTATTTATTTGGATTTAGATAATATAATATTTCTTGCAATGTTTGACACTAATACCTGTAGTAAGAAAGTAGAGAAAGAAAATATCAGGTATTTTATTGAAACATAATATTTCCAGGCTTTTGCGGGCCATATAAAATGACATGGAGGGCCGGATTTGGCCCGCGGGCCTTGAGTTTGACACCTGAGTCGGGACCCGGGGTGGACCGCTTGCCTGTGCATCGGTTGGGGACATCTCTGCACTGCTGACCCGTCTCCACTCAGGATGGTCTCCTGCTGGCCCCACTTTGAACTGGACTCTCATTATTATGTTAGATCCACTATGGACTGGACTCTCACACTATTATGTTAGATCCACTATGGACTGGACTCTCACACTATTATGTTAGATCCACTATGGACTGGACTGTCACACTATTATGTTAGATCCACTATTGACTGGACTGTCACACTATTATGTTAGATCCACTATTGACTGGACTCTCACACTATTATGTTAGATCCACTATAGACTGGACTCTCACACTATTATGTTAGATCCACTATGGACTGGACTCTCACTATTATGTTAGATCCACGATGGACTGGACTCTCACTATTATGTTAGATCCACTATGGACTGGACTCTGATTATTATGTTAGATCCACTATGGACTGGACTCTCACACTATTATGTTAGATCCACTATGGACTGGACTCTCACACTATTATGTTAGATCCACTATGGACTGGACTCACACTATTATGTTAGATCCACTATGGACTGGACTCACACTATTATGTTAGATCCACTATGGACTGGACTCTCACACTATTATGTTAGATCCACTATTGACTGGACTCTCACTATTATGTTAGATCCACTTTGGACTGGACTCTCACACTACTATGTTAGATCCACTATGGACTGGACTCTCACAATATTATGTTAGATCCACTATGGACTGGACTCTCACTATTATGTTAGATCCACTATGGACTGGACTCTCACACTATTATGTTAGATCCACTATGGACTGGACTCTCACACTATTATGTTAGATCCACTATTGACTGGACTCTCACTATTATGTTAGATCCACTTTGGACTGGACTCTCACACTACTATGTTAGATCCACTATGGACTGGACTCACAATATTATGTTAGATCCACTATGGACTGGACTCTCACTATTATGTTAGATCCACTATGGACTGGACTCTCACACTATTATGTTAGATCCACTATGGACTGGACTCTCACACTATTATGTTAGATCCACTATGGACTGGACTCTCACACTATTATGTTAGATCCACTATTGACTGGACTGTCACACTATTATGTTAGATCCACTATTGACTGGACTCTCACACTATTATGTTAGATCCACTATAGACTGGACTCTCACACTATTATGTTAGATCCACTATGGACTGGACTCTCACTATTATGTTAGATCCACGATGGACTGGACTCTCACTATTATGTTAGATCCACTATGGACTGGACTCTGATTATTATGTTAGATCCACTATGGACTGGACTCTCACACTATTATGTTAGATCCACTATGGACTGGACTCTCACACTATTATGTTAGATCCACTATGGACTGGACTCACACTATTATGTTAGATCCACTATGGACTGGACTCACACTATTATGTTAGATCCACTATGGACTGGACTCTCACACTATTATGTTAGATCCACTATTGACTGGACTCTCACTATTATGTTAGATCCACTTTGGACTGGACTCTCACACTACTATGTTAGATCCACTATGGACTGGACTCTCACAATATTATGTTAGATCCACTATGGACTGGACTCTCACTATTATGTTAGATCCACTATGGACTGGACTCTCACACTATTATGTTAGATCCACTATGGACTGGACTCTCACACTATTATGTTAGATCCACTATTGACTGGACTCTCACTATTATGTTAGATCCACTTTGGACTGGACTCTCACACTACTATGTTAGATCCACTATGGACTGGACTCACAATATTATGTTAGATCCACTATGGACTGGACTCTCACTATTATGTTAGATCCACTATGGACTGGACTCTCACTATTATGTTAGATCCACTATGGACTGGACTCTCACACTATTATGTTATGCCTGGTTCACACCAACGGTGCTTGCCGCGCTTTAAAGCGGCGAGCAAAGCGCCGCCATTTTTGTCAATTTTTCCCCGAATATCCCGATCTCCGAAGTAATGTTATGCTTTGATACGCTCTGATACGAATTAGTTGCCGCTTTGTTACCGTTCCTCACGATTTGATCCCGCTTTGATACGCTTTAAATCACGCTTTGATACGTTTTATTACGCTTTATTGAACTTTATTACGCTTTGATGCGATCCTGACGCTTTAAATCAGGCTCTGACACGATTATCAAGCTCTGTTGTGCATTGTTACAACAAAAATGAGAAAAAAATGTGAAAAACTCAGTATACTAAGTTGTCCCCCCATTTTTTTTTAGATGTATCTATTTATTTGATTTCTCTTTTTGTTTTATTATATACAGGATAAAACACATAATGTAATAAAAAAGAGAAATATGATAAACAAATAAGTAAAACATTTTTTGAAAAACTCAGTATACTAAGTTTTCCCCACATTTTTTTAGATTTATCTATTTATTTGATTTCTCTTTTTGTTTTATTATATACAGGATAAAACACATAATGTAATAAAAAAGAGAACTATGATAAACAAATAAGTAAAAAAAAATGTGAAAAACTCAGTATACTGTTTTCCACATTATTTTTTCAATTTCTCTTTTTTTTCCGTTATATTATGTTTATTATTTATTATTTACTATGTTTTATATCTTCATTCCTTTTATTTCTTTGTCATCTTAATAAATATCTATCTTTCATTTCTTATGCTAGTTGACAATAATAAAAGGCATTTCTATTATTTTTTATATTCATTTATTTTTTCAATTCCTCTTTTTTTCCCGTTATATTATGTTTTATATCTTCATTTCTTTTATTTCTTTGTCATCTTAATAAATATCTATCTTTCATTTCTTATGCTAGTTGACAATAATACAAGGCATTTCTTTTAAACGTAACATATTCTCTTTATTATTAACACCCACATATGCGGTCCTCTCCAAGGTTTCTCATAGTCATTCACATCGACGTCCCATTGGGGTTGTGAGTTTTTCCTTGCCCTTATGTGGGCTCTGTACCGCGGATGTCGTTGTGGCTTGTGCAGCCCTTTGAGACACTTGTGATTCAGGGCTATATAAATAAACATTGATTGATTGATTGATTGATTGACCTGTGCTCTGCGTTGTCGTTCAATTGTTATCATTGTCTAGCTCGTGCGCTACTGTGTGCTTAGCCGCCGTGTAGCTGTTAGCAACCTATAGCCTGACATGTTTACCTCTTCTAAATGACTACACAATGGAAGACATGCTGCGCTTATTGATGGACATTCGGGTGTTTCTTTGGCACGAGTGGACACGCTGCTCGTATCGCACACGATATCATCGCACATGATATCGCGCACGTTTTGGGTTTTTTGTTGGTATTTTGGTATTTTTTTCTCGAGATTTTATTTTTTTGGGGGTATTCATGTGCGTATCGTTGCGCACTTTTTGCCGATTATTAGGACACTCCAAGAATAATCCCATATTCATGTTAGCACAAACGTTAAATTCGAGGAAGTGTCCATTGGAGTGGACATTTGAGTTTGCCGGAAGTGATCAGTCACGTGTGTGTTAACTCCCGATCCTCCTTTTCGACATGTGATCTCATCTTTTTTTTTTTTTTTTTTTGCTCTTCATCTCGCAGATTAAATATTCTGAACTATTGTTTGAACGCTAAATGACACTTTTTTTTTTTTTTTTTTTCCCCGGACAGTCCCCCCTCCCCTCCCTCCTCTCCCTCCATCCCCACTACCGCCACCATCTTCATCGTCGTCATCATCATCATCATCATCATCATCATCATCTCCTCCCATCCTCTTGCGGAGTGCGGCGCGCGAAAGGGAAGCTCCGACGTCCCGCAGCAACGCGCAGGTAAGCGGCAATCGTTTCCGATCGATCCATCGAGTCGATACCGTGTGCCTCGCGTAAAGGGAACGCGTGCACGACTTCTTCATCCTTTTTTTTTTTTTTTTTTTTTTTTTGTGTTTGGCTTTTTTTACTCTGCCGCTGCAGACTATAATTAGATGCGTCTATTATGCAAATTAGCTCGTTGGCCCCTCCCCCCTGCATCGTCTCATTGTATTAATTGATGTATCCATGTGTGCTGCAATCGACCCATCTATCGGGCTCGTCCGTGCACGTCTCAGCGGGATTCGGCGTCCATTTTGCGCGCGTGCACGCGACGCGTTAATGAATGCGCCGCAGTCTGCATCGCTCCACGCCGCCTTTGCCCACTATTACGCGCGTCTGCGTGTTCTTTCCAGCATCTTCGCGTCACGTCGATGACGTTTTCTTGCGTTTTTTGTTTCATTTTTTTTTCCCCTGCAAAAGTCCAACTGCACCAAAATGCATCATGGAGTTTGTGCAGAGGGGGAGAAAGGTGGTGTTATTCGGCGTGTGCGCTGCAACATTTAGCATACTGTAGTGTTATTATTATTATTAATAATAAATATGAGCACCAGGTTGCTGCATGATGGCGTCCGTCATCACCTGCTGTGACTCAACTCGTGTGACCCCTCCTCAAAGCAGGATGCACCACATCCCTTGATGACTTATTTATTATTTATTTACAATCAATATTACATTTGGTATTTATGTGCGTGTTCATAAGTGTTAATTTGCTTAATAATAGAAACCATGTCTAATGTAATAGTGAGCTAATAATAATAACTGTTGTCATTTCTTCTTTTCTTACACTTCTGAGTGTCATTTGCAAGTATTATATAGTACAGTGTTTACAGTTGCCAGTATTATATAGTACAGTGTTTACAGTGGAAAGTATTATATAGTACAGTGTTTACAGTGGCAAGTATTATATAGTACAGTGTTTACAGTTGCCAGAATTATATAGTACAGTGTTTACAGTGGCAAGTATTATATAGTACAGTGTTTACAGTTGTCAGTATTATATAGTACAGTGTTTACAGTGGCAAGTATTATATAGTACAGTGTTTACAGTTGCAAGTATTATATAGTACAGTGTTTACAGTGGAATGTATTATATAATACAGTGTTTACAGTGGCAAGTATTATATAGTACAGTGTTTACAGTGGAAAGAATTATATAATACAGTGTTTACAGTTGCAACTATTATATAGTAGTGTTTACAGTGGCAAGTATTATATAGTACAGTGTTTACAGTGTCAAGTATTATATAGTACAGTGTTTACAGTGGAAAGTATTATATAATACAGTGTTTACAGTGGCAAGTATTATATAGTACAGTGTTTACAGTTGCAAGTATTATATAGTACAGTGTTTACAGTGGAAAGTATTATATAATACAGTATTTACAGTTGCAACTATTATATAGTAGTGTTTACAGTGGCAAGTATTATGTAGTACAGTCTTTACAGTTGCAAGTATTATATCGTAAAGTGTTTACAGTTGCCAGTATTATATAGTACAGTGTTTACAGTTGCAAGTATTATATAGTACAGTCTTTACAGTTGCCAGTATTATATAGTACAGTGTTTACAGTTGCAAGTATTATATAGTACAGTCTTTACAGTTGCAAGTATTATATAGTACAGTGTTTACAGTGGAAAGTATTATATAGTACAGTCTTTACAGTTGCAAGTATTATATAGTACAGTGTTTACAGTGGCAAGTATTATATAGTATAGTGTTTACAGTTGCAATTATTATATAATACAGTGTTTACAGTGGAAAGTATTATATAGTACAGTGTTTACAGTTGCAAGTATTATATAATACAGTGTTTACAGTTGCAAGTATTATATAGTACAGTGTTTACAGTGGCAAGTATTATATAGTACAGTGTTTACAGTTGCAAGTATTATATAATACAGTGTTTACAGTTGCAAGTATTATATAGTACAGTGTTTACAGTTGCAAGTATTACATAGTACAGTGTTTACAGTGGCAAGTATTATATAGTACAGTGTTTACAGTTGCAGGTATTATATAATACAGTGTTTACAGTTGCAAGTATTATATAATAGTGTTTACAGTAGAAAGTATTATATAGTACAGTCTTTACAGTTGCAAGTATTATATAGTACAGTGTTTACAGTGGCAAGTATTATATAGTACAGTGTTTACAGTTGCAAGTATTATATAGTACAGTGGCAAGTATTGTATAGTACAGTGTTTACAGTTGCCAGTATTATATAGTACAGTGTTTACAGTGGCAAGTATTATATAGTACAGTGTTTACAGTTGCAAGTATTATATAGTACAGTCTTTACAGTGGAAAGTATTATATAGTACAGTGTTTACAGTTGCAAGTATTATATAATACAGTGTTTACAGTTGCAAGTATTATATAGTACAGTGTTTACAGTTGCCAGTATTATATAGTACAGTGTTTACAGTGGCAAGTATTATATAGTACAGTGTTTACAGTTGCAAGTATTACATAGTACAGTGTTTACAGTGGCAAGTATTATATAGTACAGTGTTTACAGTTGCAAGTATTATATAGTACAGTGTTTACAGTGGAAAGTATTATATAGTACAATCTTTACAGTTGCAAGTATTATATAGTACAGTGTTTACAGTTGCCAGTATTATATAGTACAGTGTTTACAGTGGCAAGTATTATATAGTACAGTGTTTACAGTGGAAAGTATTATATAGTACAATCTTTACAGTTGCAAGTATTATATAGTACAGTGTTTACAGTTGCCAGTATTATATAGTACAGTGTTTACAGTGGAAAGTATTATATTGTACAGTCTTTACAGTTGCAAGTATTATATAGTACAGTGTTTACAGTTGCCAGTATTATATAGTACAGTGTTTACAGTGGCAAGTATTATATAGTACAGTGTTTACATTTGCAAGTATTATATAGTACAGTGTTTACAGTTGCAGGTATTATATAGTACAGTGTTTCTTAATCATCCCAGCAGACACAAGACATTGAAACAACGTTGATTATACGTACACGTCCCTTTAAAACAACGTTGCGAAATAGTCGTATTTGTAAATTGAGACAACGTCGATGTCTAACGTTGGATCAACGTTGTTGGGAAATGACCACATTTCAACGGTCATATTGATGTCAGAACTCGACGTTGATTAAAGGTCGTCAAAAAGCATGTTGTTTCAACGTTTTGTTTGGGTTGTAGAATATTGGTTGGGAAATGACCAAATTTCAATGGTCAAATTAACGTCAAATGAAGCTGACATTGAATAAACTTAGTCAAAAAGCACTATAGCACAAGAGAGTGGCGAGTGGATGACTGACAAGAGGGTTCACTCTGTTAATTTCATACCACTATAGAACAACAGAGTGGAGAGTGGATGACTGATAAAGAGGGTTCACTCTGTTTATTTCATACCTCTATAGGACAAGAGAGTGGAGATTGGATGACTGACGAGAGGGTTCACTCTGTTAATTTCATACCCCTACAGAACTGGAGACTGGATGACGGACAAGAGGGTTCACTCTTGTTTATTTCATACCACTGTAGAACAAGAGAGTGGATCACTGACGAGAGGGTTCACTCTGTTAATTTCATACCACTATAGAACAACAGAGTGGAGAGTGGATGACTGACAAGAGGGTTCACTCTGTTAATTTCCTACCACTATAGGACACGAGAGGGGATGACTGACGAGAGGGTTCACTCTGTTTATTTCATACCACTATAGGACAGGAGAGTGGAGATTGGATGACTGACAATAGGGTTCACTCTGTTAATTTCACACCACTATAGACCTGGAGACTGGATGACAGACAAGAGGGTTCACTCTTGTTTATTTCATACCACTGTAGAACAAGAGAGTGGATCACTGACAAGAGGGTTCACTCTTGTTTATTTCATACCACTGTAGAACAAGAGAGTGGATCACTGACAAGAGGGTTCACTCTTGTTTATTTCATACCACTGTAGAACAAGAGAGTGGATCCCTGACAAGAGGGTTCACTCTGTTAATGTCTTACCACTATAGGACACGAGAGTGGATGACTGAAGCGGGTTCACTCTGTTTATGTCATACCACTATAGGACAAGAGAGTGGAGATTGGATGACTGACAAGAGGGTTCACTCTGTTAATTTCATACCACTACAGAACTGGAGACTGGATGACAGACAAGAGGGTTCACTGTTGTTTATTTCATACCACTGTAGAACAAGAGAGTGGATCACTGACAAGAGGGTTCACTCTGTTAATTTCTTACCACTATAGGACAAGAGAGTGGATCACTGACAAGAGGGTTCACTCTGTTAATTTCTTACCACTATTGGACACGAGAGTGGATGACTGACAAGAGGGTTCACTCTGTTTATGTCATACCACTATAGGACAAGAGAGTGGAGATTGGATGACTGACAAGAGGGTTCACTCTGTTAATTTCATACCACTATAGAACTGGAGACTGGATGACGGACAATAATTATTGATATCGGCCGATATAGAACACGTATATCATGATATAGTTGTCAGCCGTATCGCCCGGCCCTTTGATCAAATCAGGTTCTTTCCTCTTTTAGTTGAATATTATCTTCATTATTAGTACTACTTAGTATTGCTTCTCATTCGAACCTGCAAGTTGTGGCTTGTCTCCCGCATGACTGCAGCCTGTTTGTGGCCCCTGAGGGGATATGACGCCGTCGTCTCATACGCACACTGGGCCGTGACGTATGTGTGTGGAATTCATTGTGACCGCTAAGGAGGAGACGAAAAGTGGGCAAAATGAGCCAGTTCCGGACTATAAGCCGCTACTTTTTTCCCTACGCTTTGAAACGTGCGGCTTGTCAAAACGGCGCGGCTAATTTTATGGATTTTTCTTCGCTGACGGCCATCATGCGAAAACTTTTCATAAAACACACTGAAAAGGTGTGTTATTGTTTGTGCTACGGCACCGTCTTTTGGATGAGTTTTATTAGTACTACTTAATATTGCTTCTCATTCAAGCCTGCAAGTGTACCTAAATTTGTGGCTTGTCTCCCGCACGACTGCAACCTGTTTGTGGCCCCTGACCGCTAAGGAAGAGACAAAAAGTGGGCAAAATGAGCCAGTTCCGGACTATAATCCGCTGCTTTTTTCCCTACGCTTTGAAACCTGTGGCTTGTCAAAACGGCGCGGCTAATTTTATGGATTCTTCTTCGCTGATGGCCATAATGCAAACACACTGAAAAGGTGTGTTATTGATTGTGCTACGGCGCCATCTTTTGGACGAGTTCGCTCGCCGCATGTTCTGCCGGTTGAACGTGAATTCCTCATGTGGGAAGGTTATTTAAAGCTTTGAATCGGAAGTAGAAGTGCAGTTCAGTCTTCTAGCCGTCCATAGTGTTTTCTACTCGTATGGATTCATCCATTCATCACTCCAAGCCACGTTTGTAAGTTTTACAATATAACTACAACTATTCTTACTTACTAAACCCTCCCATGTGTGATGTTTCTCATTGTAGCCCATTGGGCTGAGTTTTTCCTTGCCCTGATGTGGTATCCAAGCCGAGGATGTCGTGGTGGCTTGCTATTGTAATGTAATGAAACTAGCGTCGTTAGCATTAGCTATTATGCTCACACGTTTACAAGTGTTTGTGTTAGTGGTATTAACTTACGATGGCATTTTTTTTGGTATTGTTTCATTTTGACAAATTCGTCAGTAAATTCACCAAAACGTCACAGTGGAGTTATTGAGTCTGTTTAGGTGATTGGAGAGCGAGCTTGCACAGCTAGTGTGTCCATGACCATGACTTCTGTTTTGTCTGATCGGCCGTTTTACTGCCCTGTTACAGACACCGTTTGGAAACAATTAAGGTATGTAAATAAACATTTACACAATATTTCTGTGTATATAACTCCTTTCACAACGTATATACCCGCGGCTTATAGTCCGGTGCAGCTTATATATGGAAAATATGTGTTTTCTTCCGAAATTTAGCGGGCTTATACACTGCACTGTTGAGATCGCGAAGATTTAAGTCTGCGAATGATCTCTCTAGCTCAGGGGTGTCAAATCAAATATTGATATTTTTCATTTCCGGAATGAGGACTTGTGGCGCCACACCGCTAAATCTGGAAAAAAAGACAAAAAAATCTGATATTCAATTTTAAAAAAGAAAAAAAAAAACGCTCCAATGAAGACGGTGCTGTAGGTGCGTTAGGGTGAGCAAATCAAGCGCTCCCTTTCCTCCGACACATGTCGGACACGTCCCCTGAGCTCGTTGTAAACAAACATGGCGCTGGTCACTTGGGACGCCGTCACTGTTTGGAAGGAAGACATTTCCTGTGATATGTGCGCCAAATGTTCTGCCGACATCCTGCGCGGAGGGAAAAAAAGACATCTTGCGTCGACACATCAAACCTTATCTTATCCACCTTAAAGCGCAACATGGACATCAGCGACAATTTGCCAAAGAAAGGTGTTTACATCTACATTCTCTCCATGAGCTTCAAGAGGTAGTCACCTGAGATGGTTTTCACTCCACAGGTCGTGATTGAAGCTCATGGAGAGAATGCCAAGAGTGTGCAAAGCAGTAATCCGAGAAAAGGGTGGCTATTTTGAAGAATATAAAGCATGTTTTCAGTTATATCACCTTTTTTTTGTTAAGTACATAACTCCACATGTGTTAGTGGCAGTCTACACTTATCTCTGTTTGACTGCCATCATATTGCAGTCTACACTTATCTCTAATGTTTGACAGCCATCATATTGCAGTCTACACTTATCTCTAATGTTTGACTGCCATCATATTGCAGTCTACACTTATATCTAATGTTTGACAGCCATAATATTGCAATCTGCACTTATCTCTAATGTTTGACTGCCATCATATTGCAGTCTACATGTATCTCTAATGTTTGACTGCCATCGTATTGCAGTCTACACGTATCTCTTATGTTTGACTGCCATCGTATTGCAGTGTACACGTATCTCTTATGTTTGACTGCCATCATATTGCAGTCTACACTTATCTCTAATGTTTGACAGCCATAATATTGCAATCTACACTTATCTCTAATGTTTGACTGCCATCATATTGCAGTCTACATGTATCTCTAATGTTTGACTGCCATCGTATTGCAGTCTACACGTATCTCTTATGTTTGACTGCCATCATATTGCAGTCTACACTTATCTCTGTTTGACTGCCATCATATTGCAGTCTACACTTATCTCTAATGTTTGACAGCCATAATATTGCAATCTGCACTTATCTCTAATGTTTGACTGCCATCATATTGCAGTCTACATGTATCTCTAATGTTTGACTGCCATCGTATTGCAGTCTACACGTATCTCTTATGTTTGACTGCCATCATATTGCAGTGTACACTTATCTCTTATGTGTGACTGCCATCATATTGCAGTCTACACTTATCTCTAATGTTTGACTACCATCATATTGAAGTCTACACTTATCTCTTATGTGTGACTGCCATCATATTGCAGTCTACACTTATCTCTAATGTTTGACTGCCATCGTATTGCAGTCTACACATATCTCTTATGTTTGACTGCCATCATATTGCAGTGTACACTTATCTCTTATGTATGACTGCCATCATATTGCAGTCTACACTTATCTCTAATGTTTGACTGCCATCATATTGCAGTCTACACTTATCTCTAATGTTTGACTGCCATCAAATTGCAGTCTACACTTACCTCTTATGTGTGACTGCCATCTACTGGTCACACTTATCATTACACCATGTACCAAGTAAAATAGGTTTGAGGATCTGTGTTATTAGGCGCACTGTCGAGTTTTGAGAAGAAAAAAAGGATTTTAAGTGCGCCTCGGACAAAATTATCGGCGCAAAACTCGCCCCCAAAGTATTTTTGACGTGGTCTTGACTCCTGGCCGCGTTGGCGCAGCAGTTCTTTGTCCGGTCCTCTCCGTGGAGACGCCATTGTGCAGCGGTCATCACATCTGTCATGTAGCCGTTGTTCAAAGGAGTCCATCCATTTGCTGAAAATCTACATGATGTTTTTTTTCTGTTTTTGTTTTTTCCTCTGAGGAATTGGACGTTGAGAAGGGAGGGAAGGTTTTGGAAGACACCAGCAATTCAGATGTCACGTGTCGCCATGGAAACACAAACGTAACACTCGGGTCTACTTCCTTTAACAACAAACGTGTGCTACCAGCCATTAATTGGAAAACCGATGCTTTTCAAACAGCGTATAGTACCGGTTTTTGATTCATTAGTACCGCGATACTATACTAGTACCACTATACTGTACAACCCTAATACACACATACATATAAATATACATATACATATATACATATATAAATATATATACATAGATACCTACATATATGTTTGTATATACTATATACCAGGAGTCACCAACCTTTTTGAAATCAAGAGCTACTTCTTGGGTACTGATTAATGCGAAGGGCTACCAGTTTGATACCAGTTTGATATTGCCAGAAATAGCCAATTTGCTCAATTTACCTTTAACTCTATGTTATTATTAATAATTAATGATATTTACACTTAATTGAACGGTTTAAAAGAGGAGAAAACATGAAAAAAATGGCAGTTAAATTTTGAAACGTCGTTTATCTTCAATTTCGACTCTTTAAAATTCAAAATTCAACCGAAAAAAAGAAGAGAAAAGCTAGCTAATTCGAATCTTTTTGAAAAAATTAAAAAAAGAATTTATGGAACATCATTAGTAATTTTTCCTGATTAAGATTAATTTTAGAATTTGGATGACATGTTTTAAATAGGTTAAAATACAATCTGCACTTTGTTAGAATATATAACAAATTGGACCAAGCTATATTTCTAACAAAGACAAATCGTTATTTCTTCTAGATTTTCCAGAACAAAAATTTTAAAAGAAATTCAACAGACTTTGAAATAAGATTTAAATTTGATTCTACAGATTTTCTAGATTTGCCAGAATAATTTTTTTGAATTTTAATCATGATAAGTTTGAAGAAATATTTCACAAATATTCTTCGTCGGAAAAACAGAAGCTAAAATGAAGAATTAAATTACAATTTATTAATTATTCTTTACAATTAAAAAAATAAATTTAATTGAACATTGATTTAAATTGTCAGGAAATAAGAGGAAGGAATTTAAAAGGTAAAAAGGTATATGTGTTTAAAAATCCTAAAAAATCATTTTTAAGGTTGTATTTTTTCTCTAAAATTGTCTTTCTGAAAGTTATAAGAAGCAAAGTAAAAAAAATAATGAATTTATTTAAACAAGAGAAGACCAAGTCTTTAAAATATTTTCTTGGATTTTCAAATTCTATTTGAGTTTTGTCTCTGTTAGAATTAAAAATTGTCGAGCAAAGCGAGACCAGCTTGCTAATAAATAAATACAATTTAAAAAATAGAGGCAGCTCACTGGTAAGTGCTGCTATTTGAGCTATTTTTAGAACAGGCCAGCGGGCTACTCATCTGGTCCTTACGGGCTACCTGGTGCCCGCGGGCACCGCGTTGGTGACCCCTGCACAGTATATATATATATATATATATATATATATATATATATATACACACATTTTCAGACCTATCATTGATCATCATATTTGTAATGTTTTTTTTCAAGCATTCAAGAATGCTCTTTTTATTAAGAAAAAATATAATAAATAGTATAAAATAAATAATACAATTTACAATGTAGAAAAACACAAACTATGCAATGTTTCCAAAAATGAGTTGCAAAGTGGAACACTTTAGATGAGGTAATTACGGCCTTTAACTTGGCAATAATTCATAACAACACTAACTTTGATGCGTTTTTGGAACAAATTACAGTTTGTTCCAAAAAGTCACACTATGCCCCCTAAGCCAAAAAAATGGACAACCTCAGAGAAGTGTAAAGTAAGTCATATATACATATATATTTTTTACTTTCAACGCTTAAAAAAAAAAAATCACACCTATCCATAGATTTTACACTTTGGTTATTATTTTATGCCGTTTATGTATTATTCTCTTTTTGCTCAAAACAACCAAAAATAAACTGCAAAAGCCAAAAGCAGTGAAGTTGTCACGTTGTGTAAATGGTAAATACAAAGAGAATAAAATGATTTGACAATACTTTTCAACTTATATTCAATTAAATAAACTGCAAAGACAAGATATTTCATGTTCACACTGAGAAACTTTATTTTTTTGCAAATAATCATGAACTTAGAATTTAATGGCAGCAACACATTGCAAAAAAGTTGTCATAGGGGCATTTTTACCACTGTGTTACATGGCCTTTCCTTTTAACAACACTCAGTAAAGGTTTGGGAACTGAGGAGACACATTTTTGAAGTGGAATTCTTTCCCATTCTTGCTTGATGTACAGCTTAAGTTGTTCAACAGTCTCCCTTCTCATATTTTAGCCTTCATATTGCACCACACATTTTCAATGTCTGGACTACAGGCAGGCCAGTCTAGTACCCGCACTCTTTTACTATGAAGCCACGCTGTTGTAACACGTGGCTTGGCATCGTCTTGCTGAAATAAGCAGGGGCGTCCATGGTAACAACATATGTTGCTCCAAAAGCTGTATGTACCTTTCAGCATTAATGGCGCCTTCACAGATGTGTAAGTTACCCATGTCTTGGCCACTAATACACCCCCATACCATCACACGTGCTGCCTTTTACACTTTGCGCCTAGAACAATCCGGATGGTTCTTTTCCTCTTTGGTCCGGAGGACACGACATTTCCAAAAAACAATATGAAATGTGGACTCATCAGACCACAGAACACTTTTCCACTTTGCATCAATCCATCTTAGAGGAGCTCGGGCCCAGCGAAGCCGGCGGCGTTTCTGGGTGTTGTTGATAAATGGCTTTAGCTTTGCATAGTAGAGTTTTAACTTGCACTTACAGATGTAGCGACCAACAGTAGTTACTGACAGTGCTTTTCTGAAGTGTTCCTGAGCCCATGTGGTGATATCCTTTACACACTGATGTGGCTTTTTGATGCAGTACCGCCTGAGGGATCCAAGGTCCGTAATATCATGGCTTACGTGCAGTGATTTCTCCAGATTCTCTGAACCTTTTGATGATATTACGGAGCGTGGATGGTGAAATCCCTAAATTCCTTGCAATAGCTGTTTGAGAAATGTTGTTCTTAAACAATTAGCTCAGGCATTTGTTGACAAAGTGGTGACCCTCGCCCCGTCCTTGTTTGTGAATGACTGAGCATTTCATGGAATCTACTTTTATACCCAATCATGGCACCCACCTGTTCCAATTAGCCTGTTCACCTGTGGGATGTTCCAAATAAGTGTTTTGATGAGCATTCCTCAATTTTCTCAGTCTTTCTTGCCACTTGTGCCAGCTTTTTTCAAACATGTTGCAGGCATCAAATTCCAAATGAGCTAATATTTGCAAAAAATAACAAAGTTTCTCAGTGTGAACATTAAATATCTTGTCTTTGCAGTCTATTCAGTTCATTGTATTCTCTTTTTATTTACCATTTACACAACGTGACAACTTCACTACTTTTGGGGTTTGTAAATGCTGCACGCATGCACACACACACACACACACACACACACACACACCCCGGTTGCCTTTAAGTGCAACTTAGTGGCCACACCAAGAGCAGGGTGGTTTAAGTGCATTGTGCCAGTGATACACAGTAAACATGCAGAGTGTAAACACACACACACACTGTGTCAGCGTGTGTGACGGGAACACACACTGTGTCAGCGTGTGTGACGGGAACAGGCGCAGCAGACGGAGGCACAGAGTGCAGCAGCAAGGTTCTCATTCAGAAAATTGCAAATGTGTCAGTTGCAGGGCCCGGAATTTGAGGCGTGTACTATTACTAGCATCAATAGCATCAATGGCATGAGTAGCATCAATAGACTTAATAGCATTACTAGCATCAATAGACTTAATAGCATTACTAGCATCAATAACATTACTAGCATCAATAGACTTAATAGCATTACTAGCATCACTAGAGTTAATAGCATCAATAGAGTTAATAGCATCAATAGTGTTAATAGCATCACTATAGCATTTGCATCAATAGCATCACTAGCATTAATGGTGTCACTAGCATTGGTTGCATCAATAACGTAATCAGCATCACAAGCATCAATGACATCATTAGCATAACTAGCATTAATAACATCATTAGCATAACTAGCATCAATAACATCATTAGCATAACTAGCGTCAATAGCATCACTAACATCAATAGCGTTAATAGCATCATTAGCATCGCTAGCGTCAATAACGTTAACAGCATCAATATTTTTAATAGCGTCACTAGCATCAATAGCCTGTACAGCAGGGGTCACCAACGCGGTGCCCGCGGGCACCAGGTCGCCCGTAAGGACCAGATGAGTCGCCCGCGGGCCTGTTGTAAAAAAAAAATAAAAATAAAAAATAAAAAATAAAAAAATAATAATAATTTTTTTTTTTTTTTTTTTTAATTAAATCTACATAGAAAAAACACAAGATACACTTTCAATCAGTGCATCAACCCAAACAACCTCCCCCATGCACACTCATCCACACCCACTCACACAAAAGGGGTTATTTCTTTCTGCTACCAATATTCTGGTTCCCACAACATAGACAACGCATCTGCAAGGGACACAGTCCCTGAAGCACACATGATTGTATAGGCTGCTGGTCCACTAACATTTTCATTGATTACTATTTTTTATGTAATTATTTTTATATTGTTTTACTTTCTTTTTTATCCAAGAAAATGTTTTTTATTTATTTATCTTATTTTATTTTATTTTTTAAAAAAGGGGCTTATCTTCAACAGACCAGGTTGTCAATGATATTAGATTTGTTTAAAGGGTTTTTTAAACCAGGCCCAGTCCAGATAATGTCCAAGTCGGACTCAGCAACACACACCTTCATTCATGTACACAGAAAAAAATTAGGGAACACAACAGATTGCATATAATTTATAAACAAAATTACATTTTCAAAATAAGCATTTATGTACAGTCCAGATTATGTCCAGGTCACTCAAATTAGGGAACACAACAACAGATATCATATAATCTATAAACATAATTATACTTTCAAAATAAGCCTTTGAGGACTTCTCATCTTCTTTTTAATGTTTTTTGGCATCATTATCGTTTTCAACCATGTAACTTTCTAAAGTTAGAAAATACTGAATAAATGTTTTAAAGAAAGTAATACTAAGTGAATATCTGTTTTTGGCCTTAAAAATAAACATTTTACCGAGTACTATAATTAAATTGACTAAATCATGATTGTCAATGAACTCTCCTAAAATAACAGAAACCACATTAAGCTTCATAAACAAACCAATCCTTAAACACATTTTTTCAACTTCCACCCAAAACAAAGACACAATATGACAATACCAAAACAAATGCAGGGTGGATTCAGGCTCCTGACAACAAAATCGGCAATCATCTGACTCTGTCATGTTCCATAATTTTAACATTTTCCCTGTGGGTAAGAAGTTATAAATAATTTTAATTTGAAAATAACGATTTTGCACATCGATAGTGGTTTTATAGATTAGTTTGAATATGGCATCCCATGGCAACGGGCAGTCAAAAAAGTCCTCCCATTTTCCATTTGTGTTGTATGAGGCAGCCTTCAAAGATTTCTTTATTAAAAAAAAATTATATATATATTTTTTTATTTTAGTTCCTTTTTGCCAACTACAATTTCTTATTAGAGGTTTACAAACTAATAATTTAGTAGTTCCATAATTAATTATTTGTTTCCATCTTTTCCCAATTACTCCAGTTAGTTGATCAAATGAAAAGCTTGAGCAAGCATCACCATACATAGCTCTAAATTCATCATACTTCATAATTGTACCATTCTCATTGATAATATCCTTGACAAAAATGATTCCTCTTTCAAACATATTTTTCCAAAAGAAAGGCTTTCCATCTATTACAATATTAGAGTTCATCCATATTAACTGCTGCAAAATATCGTCTCTTTTTTCTGGCACATAAAATTGAAAACACCACTATGAGTGGATTGTTTCCTTTATGAACCCCGCCATGTTTCCCAGCAGACTCTCTGGGAGGGTATCACTTGTAAAAAGGGATACAATTTTATTTTGATACAGTACATGTTTTTTGTCCAACAGGACATTTGTGTACCACTCAATGTTTAAATACATCTTTGGAACAATTGATGCTTTTAAAGACAGACACATAGCTTCAAGGTTGAGAAGTTTCAGGCCCCCATATTCATACTCTTTGTACAAAACCTTTCTTTTAATCTTTTCTGGTTTGCCGTTCCAGACAAAATCGAAGACCCTCCGCTCATAAATCTTAAAAAAGTTTTGTGATGGAGCTGGTAATGACAAAAACAAATAAATAAATTGAGGAATAATTAACGAGTTGGCAATAGACATTTTACCATACAAGGTTAGGGATTTCCCTTTCCATAATTGCATAATTTTGTCCAGCTTTCTTAGTCGATTATCATAATTTACTGAGCCTAGATCTTCCAGATTTTCTGGGACAACAACACCAAGTATGTTAACTGGTCCATCTGTCCACAAAACAGGCACTTTGCATTCCATTCGAAAGGACGTGCCCTTTAGATTTCCGATCCTTAACATTTTACATTTATCATAATTAAGTTTAAGGCCAGATTGCTGTGAAAATATGTCCAAAAGATTAGGAAGGTTCCGCAAACAATGAGGAAAAATCTTATCTTTGTGAATCAGCCTTTTCTGACATGAACTTCATCAAGAACAAACACAGAACACGCCTCACTGATGCACATCTGCAAGACTCACTCAGAGTTGCAGTGTCAAGTTACACACCAGAGTACAACACACTAGTTAACAGCATGCAATGCCAGGCTTCCCACTAACTGACAAAGAAACAGATAACAGATTTGGTGTCCAGTTCAAAGTGTGACATGATTTAAAAATTTGAGAGTTTACTTTTGTATTTTACATGAGTTATTATTTGTACAAACATGGTGCAAAGTAATTCATGATTTGTTAAAAAATGTTAGTGGCTAGCTAGTTAAAATGGGATATTGTGATTGCACAAGACTGTCTTAGAAGTGATCATTTGAAAATGTTCAATTTGAAAAATGTGCACTTAGAGAAAATATAAAAATAAAGTGTTGCATATTGATATTTATCTGTTTCTATATATATTTATTGTGAGAAATCATTAAGATGATCAGTGTTTCCACAAAGATAAATATCATTAATTATTAATAATAACAGAATTAAAGGTAAATTGAGCAAATTGGCTACTTGTAGCAATTTATTTAAGTGTGTATCTAACTGGTAGCCCTTCGCATTAATCAGTACCCAAGAAGTAGCCCTTGGTTTCAAAAAGGTTGGTGACCCCTGCTGTACAGCGTCACTAGCATCAATAGCCTGTATAGCGTCACTAGCATCGCAAGCATCAATAACATCACTAGCATAACTAGCATCAATAGCATCACTAACATCAATAGCATCACTAGCATCACCGGCATCAAAAGCGTTAACAGCATCAATAGCGTTAGTTGCATCACTAGCATCAATATTGTTAATAGCGTCACTACCATAAATACCATCAATAGCCTGTATAGCATCAATAGCATAGATAACATCATTAGCATAACTAGCATCAATAGCATAACTAGCATAAATAACATCATTAGCATAACTAGCATCAATAGCATAACTAGCATCGATAGCATCAATAGCGTTAATAGCATCACTAGCATCAATATTGTTAATAGCATCAATAGCGTTAATAGCGTTAATAGCATCACTAGCATCAATATTGTTAATAGCATCAATAGCGTCAATAGCGTTAATAGCGTCACAAGCATCAATAACATCATTAGCATAACTAACATCAATAGCATCAATAGACGTAGTTGCATCATTAGCATCAATATTTTTAATAGCATCAATAGCGTTAATAGCATCACAAGCATCACTAGCATCACAAGCATCAATAACAGCATTAGCATAACTAGTATCACTAGCGTCAATAGACTTAGTTGCATCATTAGCATCAATATTGTAAATAGCGTCACTAGCATAAATACAATCAATAGCCTGTATAGCATCACTAGCATCAATAGCATAGATAACATCATTAGCATAACTAGTATCAGTAGCATAACTAGCATCAATAACATCATTAGCATAACTAGCATCAATAGCATAACTAGCATCAATAACATCATTATTGATACTCCGCATGTATTTATGATATTCCACATGTATTTATGATACTCCGCATGTATTTATATTCCACATGTATTTATGATATTCCACGTGTATTTATGATATTCCACGTGTATTTATGATATTCCACATGTATTTATGATACTCCGCATGTATTTATATTCCACATGTATTTATGATATTCCACGTGTATTTATGATATTCCACGTGTATTTATGATACTCCGCATGTATTTATGATACTCCACATGTATTTATATTCCACATGTATTTATGATATTCCACGTGTATTTATGATATTCCACGTGTATTTATGATATTCCACGTGTATTTATGATATTCCACATGTATTTATGATATTCCACATGTATTTATGATACACCGCATGTATTTATAATACTCCGCATGTATTTATATTCCACATGTATTTATGATACTCCACATGTATTTGTGATATTCCACGTGTATTTATGATATTCCACATGTATTTATGATATTCCACGTGTATTTATGATATTCCACGTGTATTTATGATATTACACATGTGTATTTATGATATTCCACGTTTATTTATGATACTCCGCATGTATTTATGACATTCCACGTGTATTTATGATACTCCACATGTATTTATGATACTCCACATGTATTTATGATATTCCACGTGTATTTATGATATTCCACGTTTATTTATGATATTCCACATGTATTTATGATATTCCACGTGTATTTATGATATTCCACATGTATTTATGATATTCCACGTGTATTTATGATATTATACGTGTATTTATGATACTCCGCATGTATTTATGATATTCCACGTGTATTTATGATATTCCACGTGTATTTATGATATTCCACATGTATTTATGATACTCCGCATGTATTTATATTCCACATGTATTTATGATACTCCGCATGTATTTATGATATTCCACATGTATTTATGATACTCCACATGTATTTATGATATTCCACGTGTATTTATGATATTCCACATGTATTTATGATACTCCACATGTATTTATGATATTCCACGTGTATTTATGATATTCCACATGTATTTATTATATTCCACGTGTATTTATGATATTCCACATGTATTTATGATACACCGCATGTATTTATGATACTCCGCATGTATTTATATTCCACATGTATTTATGATATTATGCGTGTATTTATGATACTCCGCATGTATTTATGATATTCCACGTGTATTTATGATATTCCACGTGTATTTATGATATTCCACATGTATTTATGATACTCCGCATGTATTTATATTCCACATGTATTTATGATACTCCGCATGTATTTATGATATTCCACATGTATTTATGATACTCCACATGTATTTATGATATTCCACATGTATTTATGATATTCCACATGTATTTATGATACTCCACATGTATTTATATTCCACATGTATTTATGATACTCCGCATGTATTTATGATATTCCACATGTATTTATGATACTCCACATGTATTTATGATATTCCACATGTATTTATGATATTCCACATGTATTTATGATACTCCACATGTATTTATGATATTCCACGTGTATTTATGATATTCCACGTGTATTTATGATATTCCACATGTATTTATGATATTCCACGTTTATTTATGATATTCCACATGTATTTATGATACTCCACATGTATTTGTGATATTCCACGTGTATTTATGATATTCCACATGTATTTATGATATTCCACGTGTATTTATGATATTCCACGTGTATTTATGATATTACACATGTGTATTTATGATATTCCACGTTTATTTATGATACTCCGCATGTATTTATGATATTCCACGTGTATTTATGATACTCCACATGTATTTATGATACTCCACATGTATTTATGATATTCCACGTTTATTTATGATATTCCACGTGTATTTATGATATTCCACGTGTATTTATGATATTCCACGTGTATTTATGATATTCCACATGTATTTATGATATTACACATGTGTATTTATGATATTCCACGTTTATTTATGATACTCCGCATGTATTTATGATATTCCACGTGTATTAATGATACTCCACATGTATTTATGATACTCCACATGTATTTATGATATTCCATGTGTATTTATGATATTCCACATGTATTTATGATATTCCACGTTTATTTATGATATTCCACATGTATTTATGATATTCCACGTGTATTTATGATATTCCACATGTATTTATGATATTCCACGTGTATTTATGATATTATGCGTGTATTTATGATACTCCGCATGTATTTATGATATTCCACGTGTATTTATGATATTCCACGTGTATTTATGATATTCCACATGTATTTATGATACTCCGCATGTATTTATATTCCACATGTATTTATGATACTCCGCATGTATTTATGATATTCCACATGTATTTATGATACTCCACATGTATTTATGATATTCCACATGTATTTATGATATTCCACATGTATTTATGATACTCCACATGTATTTATGATATTCCACGTGTATTTATGATATTCCACATGTATTTATGATATTCCACGTGTATTTATGATATTCCACATGTATTTATGATACACCGCATGTATTTATGATACTACGCATGTATTTATATTCCACATGTATTCATGATATTCCACATGTATTTATGATACTCCACATGTATTTGTGATATTCCACGTGTATTTATGATATTCCACATGTATTTATGATATTCCACGTGTATTTATGATATTCCACGTGTATTTATGATATTACACATGTGTATTTATGATATTCCACGTTTATTTATGATACTCCGCATGTATTTATGATATTCCACGTGTATTTATGATACTCCACATGTATTTATGATACTCCACATGTATTTATGATATTCCACGTGTATTTATGATATTCCACATGTATTTATGATATTCCACGTTTATTTATGATATTCCACATGTATTTATGATATTCCACGTGTATTTATGATATTCCACATGTATTTATTATATTCCACATGTATTTATGATATTCCACGTGTATTTATGATATTATACGTGTATTTATGATACTCCGCATGTATTTATGATATTCCACGTGTATTTATGATATTCCACGTGTATTTATGATATTCCACATGTATTTATGATACTCCGCATGTATTTATATTCCACATGTATTTATGATACTCCGCATGTATTTATGATACTCCACATGTATTTATGATATTCCACGTGTATTTATGATATTCCACATGTATTTATGATACTCCACATGTATTTATGATATTCCACGTGTATTTATGATATTCCACATGTATTTATGATACTCCACATGTATTTATGATATTCCACGTGTATTTATGATATTCCACGTGTATTTATGATACTCCACATGTATTTATGATACTCCGCATGTATTTTTGATATTCCACATGTATTTATGATACTCACCATGTATTTATGATACTCCACGTGTATTTATGATACTCCACATGTATTTATGATATTCCACATGTATTTATGATACTCCATGTGTATTTATGATATTCCACATGTATTTATGATATTCCACATGTATTTATGATACTCACCATGTATTTATGATACTCCACGTGTATTTATGATATTCCACATGTATTTGATACTCCACATGTATTTATGATATTCCACGTGTATTCATGATATTCCACATGTAGTTATGATATTCCACGTGTATTTATGATATTACACACATGTATTTATATTACACACATGTATTTATGATATTCCACATGTATTTATGATACTCCGCATGTATTTATGATATTCCGCATGTATTTATATTCCACATGTATTTATGATAGTCCACATGTATTTATGATATTCCACGTGTATTTATGATATTCCGCATGTATTTATATTCCGCATGTATTTATGATACTCCACATGTATTTATGATACTCCACATGTATTTATGATACGCCGCATGTATTTATGATACTCCGCATGTATTTATATTCCACATGTATTTATGATACTCCACGTGTATTTATGATATTCCACGTGTATTTATGATATTCCACGTGTATTTATGATACTCCGCATGTATTTATGATATTCCACATGTATTTATGATATTCCACATGTATTTATGATACTCACCATGTATTTATGATATTCCACATGTATTTATGATATTCCACATGTATTTATGATACTCCACGTGTATTTATGATACTCCACGTGTATTTATGATATTCCATGTGTATTTATGATATTCCACGTGTATTTATGATATTCCATGTGTATTTATGATATTACACATGTATTTATGATATTCCACATGTATTTATGATATTCTATGTGTATTTATGATATTCCGCATGTATTTATGATACTCCGCATGTATTTATGATATTCCACGTGTATTTATGATACTCCACGTGTATTTACGATATTTCACGTGTATTTATGATATTTCACGTGTATTTATGATATTCCACGTGTATTTATGATGTTCCACATGTATTTATGATACTCCACGTGTATTTATGATATTCCACATGTATTTATATTATTCCACATGTATTTACGATATTTCACATGTATTTATGATATTCCACATGTATTTATGATATTCCACGTGTATTTATGATATTCCACATGTATTTATGATACTCCACGTGTATTTATGATATTCCACATGTCTTATGATACTCCACGTGTATTTATGATACTCCGCATGTATTTATGATATTCCACATGTATTTATGATACTCCACATGTATTTATGATATTCCACATGTATTTATGATACTCACCATATATTTATGATACTCCACGTGTATTTATGATACTCCGCATGTATTTATGATATTCCACGTGTATTTATGATATTCCACGTGTATTTATGATATTCCACATGTATTTATGATACTCCGCATGTATTTATATTCCACATGTATTTATGATACTCCGCATGTATTTATGATACTCCACATGTATTTATGATATTCCACGTGTATTTATGATATTCCACATGTATTTATGATACTCCACATGTATTTATGATATTCCACGTGTATTTATGATATTCCACATGTATTTATGATACTCCACATGTATTTATGATATTCCACGTGTATTTGATATTCCACGTGTATTTATGATACTCCACATGTATTTATGATACTCCGCATGTATTTATGATATTCCACATGTATTTATGATACTCACCATGTATTTATGATACTCCACGTGTATTTATGATACTCCACATGTATTTATGATATTCCACATGTATTTATGATACTCCATGTGTATTTATGATATTCCACATGTATTTATGATATTCCACATGTATTTATGATACTCACCATGTATTTATGATACTCCACGTGTATTTATGATATTCCACATGTATTTATGATACTCCACATGTATTTATGATATTCCACGTGTATTCATGATATTCCACATGTAGTTATGATATTCCACGTGTATTTATGATATTACACACATGTATTTATATTACACACATGTATTTATGATATTCCACATGTATTTATGATACTCCGCATGTATTTATGATATTCCGCATGTATTTATATTCCACATGTATTTATGATAGTCCACATGTATTTATGATATTCCACGTGTATTTATGATATTCCGCATGTATTTATATTCCGCATGTATTTATGATACTCCACATGTATTTATGATACTCCACATGTATTTATGATACGCCGCATGTATTTATGATACTCCGCATGTATTTATATTCCACATGTATTTATGATACTCCACGTGTATTTATGATATTCCACGTGTATTTATGATATTCCACGTGTATTTATGGTATTCCACGTGTATTTGTGATATTCCACGTGTATTTATGATACTCCGCATGTATTTATGATATTCCACATGTATTTATGATATTCCACATGTATTTATGATACTCACCATGTATTTATGATATTCCACATGTATTTATGATATTCCACATGTATTTATGATACTCCACGTGTATTTATGATACTCCACGTGTATTTATGATATTCCATGTGTATTTATGATATTCCACGTGTATTTATGATATTCCATGTGTATTTATGATATTACACATGTATTTATGATATTCCACATGTATTTATGATATTCTATGTGTATTTATGATATTCCGCATGTATTTATGATACTCCGCATGTATTTATGATATTCCACGTGTATTTATGATACTCCACGTGTATTTACGATATTTCACGTGTATTTATGATATTTCACGTGTATTTATGATATTCCACGTGTATTTATGATGTTCCACATGTATTTATGATACTCCACGTGTATTTATGATATTCCACATGTATTTATATTATTCCACATGTATTTACGATATTTCACATGTATTTATGATATTCCACATGTATTTATGATATTCCACGTGTATTTATGATATTCCACATGTATTTATGATACTCCACGTGTATTTATGATATTCCACATGTCTTATGATACTCCACGTGTATTTATGATACTCCGCATGTATTTATGATATTCCACATGTATTTATGATACTCCACATGTAGTTATGATATTCCACGTGTATTTATGATATTCCACATGTATTTATGATATTCCACGTTTATTTATGATATTCCACATGTATTTATGATATTCCACGTGTATTTATGATACTCCACATGTAGTTATGATATCAATTCAATTCAATTATTTATTTATTTCGTACTTGGATGTGTACATTTCAACAACATTTCAACAATCTCACATACCTTACTGCATTCAATACACAGCCATGTCGAAAAGGAACAGGATGAAGAAAATCTTATATTTCCTGCCCCTTCGCACAAAAGAAACATTTTCTTGGTATCTCTTTGCCGGTAGTGCATTAGAACATCCAATGCAACAAATCAATACAAAACAATATATCACATATGCACACACAGGCACCCACACCCACACGCACCCACCCACCAGGGGCGTAGACTCTAGAGTAGTAAAAAAGGCTACAGGACATGTATGACCCAGTTGACAAGAAAAGTTATTGTTGCCTAAAAACTACAAGTTTGTACCCCTACCCAGTGCACACACTCATAGAAATTAATAGAACAAACAATCAATGAAAAGAATAAACAAGCAAGATAAGTTGAACAAAAAATAAACAAACAAAACAAAAACTGAAAAAATAAGGCAATCACTCAAACCAAACAAACTGAAAAAGAACAAGGCAATCATCCAAACCAAACAAACTGAAAAAGAATAAGGTAATCATTCAAACCAAACAAAACTGAATAGAACAAGGCTATCATAACAAGGTATCATTCAAACCAAACAAAGCTAAGAACAATGTGATCATTCAACCAAGGATCCATAGTGCATGTCGATAAAGAAAAAAAAAAAAGAAAAAAAATGAAAGGAAAGCTAGACTATACAATACCTACAGTCATGTAGGATAATGTAAGCGTTGTTTTTTTTTGTGTGTTTATTATTATTTTTATTTTTTATTTTTTCCCCTTATTTTTCCCTTTGCGTCCCTTTTGTCAGTGCTCATATAACATCATAGTTCTGTTTTTAAAGACTTTTTTTAATTGAAATGTGTTTTTACATTGCTTTATTTCATTATGGAGAGAGTTCCAGAGTTTTACTCCCACCACTGATGTACACATTTGTTTTGATGTTGTTCGTGCAAGCTGATGCTTAAAGTGCCCTTTCCTTCTTCCTTCTTTTTCTATTAAAGTGAAATTTTTTTGTAGATTTGTTGGTAGCTCTTGACTACTAGCCCTGAACATAACCAATAATGTCTGCTGCTCAACTAGTTCATAAAATTTGTAAAGTCCTGAGCTAATAAATAATCCATTTGTGTGCTCTCTATAACCTGTTTTGTGTATGATTCTGATCGCTCTCTTCTGAAGGAGGTACAGTGGCTTTGTGTTACTCTTATATGTACTACCCCATATTTCCACACAATAATTGATATAAGGCAGTACAAGTGCACAATACAGTGTACGCATTGCTTTATAATCTAATACATCTTTTACCTTATTTAATATAAATATACTTTTAGCCATCTTTTTTCTAACATGTGAGATATGCGATTTCCAACTAATATTATCATCTAAAATCACTCCCAAAAATCTAATCTCAGAGACTTTTTCAATGCTTGTTCCAGCTATTGACAGTACAATATTTTCAGGCTTTTTTCTCTTACTAAAAATCATGAACTTAGTTTTTTTCAAATTCAATGATAATTTGTTAACGTCAAACCATTTTTTGAGTTTGACCATTTCCTGTTCCATACTCTTTAGTAATTCATTTAAGTCATGTCCAGAGCTGTAAAAGTTGGTATCGTCAGCAAATAATACAAAATTGAGTAATTTTGACACATCACAGATATCATTTATGTATAAAATAAATAGTTTCGGTCCCAGAACAGACCCTTGTGGAATTCCACACTTAATACTCATATTTTCAGATGTATTAGCAGCATATTGTACATATTGTTGTCTGTTATTCAAGTAGCTATTTAACCAATCTAAAACTATTCCTCTCACACCGTATGAATGTAATTTGGATAAAAGGATAGAGTGATCGATTGTGTCAAACGCTTTCTTAAGGTCTATAAACACCCCTACTGTGTATTTCTTACTATCGGTGGCTGTTGTTATGTCCTCAATTATGTTCATCACAGCAGAGGCAGTAGATCTGTTTGAACGAAATCCATACTGGCTCTCGCTCAACAACTTGTTTTTTTCAATAAAATGGTCTAATTTTTGTACAAATATTTTTTCAAGCACCTTAGAGAATTGGGACAGAAGTGATACCGGTCTGTAATTAGTAAACATGTGCTTATCCCCATCTTTAAAGAGTGGAATAACCTTTGCTACCTTCATTCTATCTGGGAAGGTCCCTGTATTGAAAGAGAGATTGAAGATATAGCAGAGAGGCTCAATGATGCAGTCAATTGTCTTTTTTACAATTATCATATCTAACCCATCATCGTCTGTTGATGTTTTGTTCTTTAATTTATTTACAATTGTTATAATTTCATTTTCACTGACTTCTCCCAAAAACATTGACTTAAGTACTCTGCCTCCACCTCCCAACCCATTCTGAAATGACCCATCATCATGTTTTTCTATATTTTCTGCTAGTTTTGGACCTACGTTTACAAAAAATGAGTTAAACTCATTTGCCACTTCGTCCATATTTTTTATTATCTTTTCTTCTTTTACAAAGTGGTTTGGCGGGCTGATAGGTCCCGGTGTGCTTCCCATCACCTTTTTCAATATGTTCCATGTTCCTTTGATATTGGCTTTATTTTTTTCTAACAAGTTACTATAATAGTCTTTTTTGGCTTGTCTCATTATTGTTGTCAACCTGTTTTTATAAACCTTATATTTAATTTCTGCTGCATTTGTCCTAGATTTTAAAAATACCTTGTAAAGTCTATTTTTCTTTTTACATGCATTCTGTAGTCCCCTTGTGATCCAAGGAGTTTCACTGTAATTGTCCTTTTGTTTATATAGCATATTTGGGCAATGTTTTTCATACAGTGATAAATATATATTTAAAAAAGCTTCATATGCATCATTTACCTCTCCTACATATACCTCCATCCAATCCCTTACAAGAAGGTCGCTTCTAAACATGTCAATTGTCGCTTCGGTTCTTAATCTTTTCCTTACATATTTGTGGGCTGTTTCTTCTCTCTTCCTGTTGACTTGACAGTCCCCCTCATTGATTTGGCACTCATAAGTAAAAAATACAGGTAGATGGTCGCTGATATCATTAACTACCAATCCACTCTTGATTTTGTTTTTTTCTACAACATTTATAAAGATATGATCAATCAGTGTGGCGCACGTTGTTGTTATTCGACTTGGTTTGGTGATCAACGGATATAATCCTTTACTATACAGTATCTCTAGATATTCGCTTGTTGATGTATTTCTAGGAGCGCTCAGCAAATCAATATTTAGATCCCCACACATGACATATGTTTTCTTTTCATTTAGATGGCACAGTATTTCTTCAAGTTTATCATTAAATTCATCTACTCTGGACCTCGGTGCCCTATATACACACGTAACGATGACATTTCTCTTCCTTTCCATCTCAATCTCCACAGTTATACATTCAAGCAAATCATCAATAACCATCGTCATACGTTCTACTGCTTTGCATTTCAAGTCACGGTGGACAAGCAGGGCCACGCCCCCTCCCCTTTTATTTATTCTATTACTGTGATGCAGCTCATAATTATCGATGGAGAAGTCGATACCTCTCTCCTCATCTATCCATGTTTCTGTCAGAGCTATTATTTTGAATTTACTTTTCAAGTTACTCAGATACTCTTTGATTTTATTAAAATTTGCATATGCGCTTCTACAGTTGAAGTGTATTAAAGAAAAGTTATTGTCTAGACTAACACTATCATTAAGCTGTTCCTCTGTATAGTAATCACACAAGGAATTAATTGAGTTGAACAGGTGTTTATCTGGGTCAACTTGACATTCAAAGTCATGCAATTTGTAATCTATATATTCAGATCCTGACGGATGATTTTCAGTTGTCTCAGCCATTATGGGTTGATGTTATATTGCCAGTGCACAGTAATAGAATAATTGATATGCTCATAATATAATAAATATACTCATGACATAATAAATATGCTGATGTTATATTCCCAATGCTAAACTCATGACATAATAAATATGCTGATGTTATATTCCCAAAGCTAAACATGATCATAGTTGTCATATAGAAATAGCATGACGTCATAGTATAGTATATAAATATAATGATTGATATAGTATAGGCATAGTACTTGTGGTTGTAGGATGGCATCATGGTGGTTAACATGGATGTACTGTAGTTGTGCCACTCATACCTTCCCAGGCTGCGGTCCCCCCTTAGCCTGATTACTTGGATCCAGTGTCCATGTCCATAAGTCCCCAATCCCGCACCGTCCACGGTATACCCTATCGGATTCTTCCACACCCTCACGACCACCGAATGACATCTCCTGTGTAGATTGACGTTAGTGTTCATATTTCCATACGAGGAGCATAACTCCACGGTGCACATTACACACGCATACTCACACAGCACAGCCACATTCATACCGGTATATACACACTCACTCCAGACACACAAACGCAAAAATAGCAGCATAAATGAGTAAAAATAACAAGTCCAAAACAGTTCCAGCGTCCAGTACAAAATATGTTCCAGTCCAGAAAAGAGCATCGGACCTGCATGACTCAGTATGTTAAACGGCCGACAGATCACGCACCAGTGAGGTGTGGAGAGAAATGTGTCCCAAAAACAGTTCACAAAAATCTGTGACTCAGCTTGGCAAAAAACGCATAGGCCTACTAAAAAAACGTTCAAAAAAGTTATTGACACAGAGGAACCAGTGTGAAAGCATTCGTGCAGCTCGTGTCCATGGGGCTTTGTAAAAAATAAAGTTAGCCTACCGTCTTGTTCAGAGAGGATCCATGCTAGAAACACCAAAATATTGGGAGATGGTAAAAAGGGAGAGATTGAAAGTAGCAGTGCTAATCCCCTCTTCTGCTCACAGTCACACCACTGAGCCCAGGCAAACCAGACAGACGGAGACATAGTCATTTATAAGGGTCGAGGTCTTTTAACTCGCGTATCATGATCACCTTCTCTGCTTCACCATTCAACTTAATGAGCACCTTACAATCTCTGGTCCACGTAGCTTTAATCTTGTCGTCCTTTCGCAGTATGCGTGCCTCTTTGGCTATTTCGGCGTTCTTTGATGTGAGATGTTCATTGATGTACACGTTGGTTCCTTTGAGCAACTTTCCCTGCCTTAGCAGGTTCGTTTTATGTTTGCGATTCACGAACCTCATGATGATGGCGGGTTTGAGCGTTCGGTCCTTTCTCGGAAGAAGGTGACAAGCTGAGATGTTGTTCTTGTCGAAATTAATGTTCATGCTGTTCAGGAAGTTAGCAACCTGGGATTCCAGCGATAGCTGTTCTTCCTCGCTGGGTTCCCCATTGTTCCCCGCCGCGGCAGCTGCAGCATAAGACCTCGGTTTCACATCAATTCCGCTGATTATCACATCTTCCTTCCTTGTAAAAAGCTCCAGGTCCTGGACTCTTTTCTCCTGTTCATGGACTATCTTTTCGAGCTTCTCCAGACTGTCCACCTTTGTTTGTAGTGTTTTTATCGTTAGGGAGCTCTCTTCAATCTTTTTCCTGAGCCCCTGCACCTCGGTTAAGAGGTCCACGAGTTGGTTTTGTTTGGTCGATATTTCGCGGACTTCTCTCGCCAAACTCTCCAGCGTTTTGTTTATTTCTCTAATGTTCTTCTCCATCCTGTTTCTTCAGTTTAAAGAGTGGTTAAAAGGGTAGTTTTACTAACAAATAGAGCAGCCGAGAGGCTGCTAATCTCAGGGCGCCGCCATCTTGAACCTGTGACGTCACCCGGTGCGCTTGTGGAGATTCCCAGTCGTCTCCACGTGTATTTATGATATTCCACGTGTATTTATGATATTCCACGTTTATTTATGATATTCCACATGTATTTATGATATTCCACGTGTATTTATGATATTATACGTGTATTTATGATACTCCGCATGTATTTATGATATTCCACGTGTATTTATGATATTCCACGTGTATTTATGATATTCCACATGTATTTATGATACTCCGCTTGTATTTATATTCAACATGTATTTATGATACTCCGCATGTATTTATGATATTCCACATGTATTTATGATACTCCACATGTATTTATGATATTCCACGTGTATTTATGATATTCCACATGTATTTATGATACTCCACATGTATTTATGATATTCCACGTGTATTTATGATATTCCACATGTATTTATGATACTCCACATGTATTTATGATATTCCACATGTATTTATGATATTCCACGTGTATTTATGATACTCCACGTGTATTTATGATACTCCACATGTATTTATGATACTCCGCATGTATTTATGATATTCCACATGTATTTATGATACTCACCATGTATTTATGATACTCCACGTGTATTTATGATACTCCACATGTATTTATGATATTCCACATGTATTTATGATACTCCATGTGTATTTATGATATTCCACATGTATTTATGATATTCCACATGTATTTATGATACTCACCATGTATTTATGATACTCCACGTGTATTTATGATATTCCACATGTATTTATGATACTCCACATGTATTTATGATATTCCACGTTTATTTATGATATTCCACATGTATTTATGATATTCCACGTGTATTTATGATATTCCACATGTATTTATGATATTCCACGTGTATTTATGATATTCCACGTGTATTTATGATATTATACGTGTATTTATGATACTCCGCATGTATTTATGATATTCCACGTGTATTTATGATATTCCACGTGTATTTATGATATTCCACATGTATTTATGATACTCCGCATGTATTTATATTCCACATGTATTTATGATACTCCGCATGTATTTATGATACTCCACATGTATTTATGATACTCCACATGTATTTATGATACTCCACATGTATTTATGATATTCCACGTGTATTTATGATATTCCACATGTATTTATGATACTCCACATGTATTTATGATATTCCACGTGTATTTATGATATTCCACATGTATTTATGATACTCCACATGTATTTATGATATTCCACGTGTATTTATGATATTCCACGTGTATTTATGATACTCCACATGTATTTATGATACTCCGCAGGTATTTATGATATTCCACATGTATTTATGATACTCACCATGTATTTATGATACTCCACGTGTACTTATGATACTCCACATGTATTTATGATATTCCACATGTATTTATGATACTCCATGTGTATTTATGATATTCCACATGTATTTATGATACTCACCATGTATTTATGATACTCCACGTGTATTTATGATATTCCACATGTATTTATGATACTCCACATGTATTTATGATATTCCACGTGTATTCATGATATTCCACATGTATTTATGATATTCCACGTGTATTTATGATATTACACACATGTATTTATATTACACACATGTATTTATGATATTCCACATGTATTTATGATACTCCGCATGTATTTATGATATTCCACATGTATTTATGATAGTCCACATGTATTTATGATATTCCACGTGTATTTATGATATTCCGCATGTATTTATATTCCGCATGTATTTATGATACTCCACATGTATTTATGATACTCCACATGTATTTATGATACGCCGCATGTATTTATGATACTCCGCATGTATTTATATTCCACATGTATTTATGATACTCCACGTGTATTTATGATATTCCACGTGTATTTATGATATTCCACGTGTATTTATGGTATTCCACGTGTATTTATGATATTCCACGTGTATTTATGATACTCCGCATGTATTTATGATATTCCACATGTATTTATGATATTCCACATGTATTTATGATATTCCACATGTATTTATGATACTCCACGTGTATTTATGATACTCCATGTGTATTTATGATATTCCACGTGTATTTATGATATTCCATGTGTATTTATGATATTACACATGTATTTATGATATTCCACATGTATTTATGATATTCTATGTGTATTTATGATATTCCGCATGTATTTATGATACTCCGCATGTATTTATGATATTCCACGTGTATTTATGATACTCCACGTGTATTTACGATATTTCACGTGTATTTATGATATTTCACGTGTATTTATGATATTCCACGTGTATTTATGATGTTCCACATGTATTTATGATACTCCACGTGTATTTATGATATTCCACATGTATTTATATTATTCCACATGTATTTACGATATTTCACATGTATTTATGATATTCCACATGTATTTATGATATTCCACGTGTATTTATGATATTCCACATGTATTTATGATACTCCACGTGTATTTATGATATTCCACATGTCTTATGATACGCCACGTGTATTTATGATACTCCGCATGTATTTATGATATTCCACATGTATTTATGATACTCCACATGTAGTTATGGTATTCCACGTGTATTTATGATATTCCACATGTATTTATGATATTCCACGTTTATTTATGATATTCCACATGTATTTATGATATTCCACGTGTATTTATGATATTCCACATGTATTTATGATATTCCACATGTATTTATGATATTCCACGTGTATTTATGATATTATACGTGTATTTATGATACTCCGCATGTATTTATGATATTCCACGTGTATTTATGATATTCCACATGTATTTATGATACTCCGCTTGTATTTATATTCCACATGTATTTATGATACTCCGCATGTATTTATGATATTCCACATGTATTTATGATACTCCACATGTATTTATGATATTCCACGTGTATTTATGATATTCCACATGTATTTATGATACTCCACATGTATTTATGATATTCCACGTGTATTTATGATATTCCACATGTATTTATGATACTCCACATGTATTTATGATATTCCACGTGTATTTATGATATTCCACGTGTATTTATGATACTCCACATGTATTTATGATACTCCGCATGTATTTATGATATTCCACATGTATTTATGATACTCACCATGTATTTATGATATTCCGCATGTATTTATATTCCACATGTATTTATGATAGTCCACATGTATTTTTGATATTCCACGTGTATTTATGATATTCCACGTGTATTTATGATATTCCGCATGTATTTATATTCCGCATGTATTTATGATACTCCACATGTATTTATGATACTCCACATGTATTTATGATACGCCGCATGTATTTATGATACTCCGCATGTATTTATATTTCACATGTATTTATGATACTCCACATGTATTTATGATACTCCACGTGTATTTATGATATTCCACGTGTATTTATGATATTCCACGTGTATTTATGGTATTCCACGTGTATTTATGATATTCCACGTGTATTTATGATACTCCGCATGTATTTATGATATTCCACATGTATTTATGATATTCCACATGTATTTATGATACTCACCATGTATTTATGATATTCCACATGTATTTATGATATTCCACATGTATTTATGATACTCCATGTGTATTTATGATATTCCATGTGTATTTATGATATTCCACGTGTATTTATGATATTCCATGTGTATTTATGATATTACACATGTATTTATGATATTCCACATGTATTTATGATATTCTATGTGTATTTATGATATTCCGCATGTATTTATGATACTCTGCATGTATTTATGATATTCCACGTGTATTTATGATACTCCACGTGTATTTACGATATTTCACGTGTATTTATGATATTTCACGTGTATTTATGATATTCCACGTGTATTTATGATGTTCCACATGTATTTATGATACTCCACGTGTATTTATGATATTCCACATGTATTTATATTATTCCACATGTATTTACGATATTTCACATGTATTTATGATATTCCACATGTATTTATGATATTCCACGTGTATTTATGATATTCCACATGTATTTATGATACTCCACGTGTATTTATGATATTCCACATGTCTTATGATACTCCACGTGTATTTATGATACTCCGCATGTATTTATGATATTCCACATGTATTTATGATACTCCACATGTATTTATGATATTCCACGTGTATTTATGATATTCCACATGTATTTATGATATTCCACGTGTATTTATGATACTCCACATGTATTTATGATACTCCGCATGTATTTATGATATTCCACATGTATTTATGATACTCACCATGTATTTATGATACTCCACGTGTATTTATGATACTCCACATGTATTTATGATATTCCACATGTATTTATGATACTCCATGTGTATTTATGATATTCCACATGTATTTATGATACTCACCATGTATTTATGATACTCCACGTGTATTTATGATATTCCACATGTATTTATGATACTCCACATGTATTTATGATATTCCACGTGTATTCATGATATTCCACATGTATTTATGATATTCCACGTGTATTTATGATATTACACACATGTATTTATATTACACACATGTATTTATGATATTCCACATGTATTTATGATACTCCGCATGTATTTATGATATTCCACATGTATTTATGATAGTCCACATGTATTTATGATATTCCACGTGTATTTATGATATTCCACGTGTATTTATGATAGTCCGCATGTATTTATATTCCGCATGTATTTATGATACTCCACATGTATTTATGATACTCCACATGTATTTATGATACGCCGCATGTATTTATGATACTCCGCATGTATTTATATTCCACATGTATTTATGATACTCCACGTGTATTTATGATATTCCACGTGTATTTATGATATTCCACGTGTATTTATGGTATTCCACGTGTATTTATGATATTCCACGTGTATTTATGATACTCCGCATGTATTTATGATATTCCACATGTATTTATGATATTCCACATGTATTTATGATATTCCACATGTATTTATGATACTCCACGTGTATTTATGATACTCCATGTGTATTTATGATATTCCACGTGTATTTATGATATTCCATGTGTATTTATGATATTACACATGTATTTATGATATTCCACATGTATTTAAGATATTCTATGTGTATTTATGATATTCCGCATGTATTTATGATACTCCGCATGTATTTATGATATTCCACGTGTATTTATGATACTCCACGTGTATTTACGATATTTCACGTGTATTTATGATATTTCACGTGTATTTATGATATTCCACGTGTATTTATGATGTTCCACATGTATTTATGATACTCCACGTGTATTTATGATATTCCACATGTATTTATATTATTCCACATGTATTTACGATATTTCACATGTATTTATGATATTCCACATGTATTTATGATATTCCACGTGTATTTATGATATTCCACATGTATTTATGATACTCCACGTGTATTTATGATATTCCACATGTCTTATGATACGCCACGTGTATTTATGATACTCCGCATGTATTTATGATACTCCACATGTAGTTATGATTTTGCACGTGTATTTATGATATTCCACATGTATTTATGATATTCCACGTTTATTTATGATATTCCACATGTATTTATGATATTCCACGTGTATTTATGATATTCCACATGTATTTATGATATTCCACGTGTATTTATGATATTATACGTGTATTTATGATACTCCGCATGTATTTATGATATTCCACGTGTATTTATGATATTCCACATGTATTTATGATACTCCGCTTGTATTTATATTCCACATGTATTTATGATACTCCGCATGTATTTATGATATTCCACATGTATTTATGATACTCCACATGTATTTATGATATTCCACGTGTATTTATGATATTCCACATGTATTTGTGATACTCCACATGTATTTATGATATTCCACGTTTATTTATGATATTCCACATGTATTTATGATACTCCACATGTATTTATGATATCCCACGTGTATTTATGATATTCCACGTGTATTTATGATACTCCGCATGTATTTATGATATGATATTACACACATGTATTTATATTACACACATGTATTTATGATATTCCACATGTATTTATGATACTCCGCATGTATTTATGATATTCCACATGTATTTATGATAGTCCACATGTATTTATGATATTCCACGTGTATTTATGATATTCCACGTGTATTTATGATAGTCCGCATGTATTTATATTCCGCATGTATTTATGATACTCCACATGTATTTATGATACTCCACATGTATTTATGATACGCCGCATGTATTTATGATACTCCGCATGTATTTATATTCCACATGTATTTATGATACTCCACGTGTATTTATGATATTCCACGTGTATTTATGATATTCCACGTGTATTTATGGTATTCCACGTGTATTTATGATATTCCACGTGTATTTATGATACTCCGCATGTATTTATGATATTCCACATGTATTTATGATATTCCACATGTATTTATGATATTCCACATGTATTTATGATACTCCACGTGTATTTATGATACTCCATGTGTATTTATGATATTCCACGTGTATTTATGATATTCCATGTGTATTTATGATATTACACATGTATTTATGATATTCCACATGTATTTATGATATTCTATGTGTATTTATGATATTCCGCATGTATTTATGATACTCCGCATGTATTTATGATATTCCACGTGTATTTATGATACTCCACGTGTATTTACGATATTTCACGTGTATTTATGATATTTCACGTGTATTTATGATATTCCACGTGTATTTATGATGTTCCACATGTATTTATGATACTCCACGTGTATTTATGATATTCCACATGTATTTATATTATTCCACATGTATTTACGATATTTCACATGTATTTATGATATTCCACATGTATTTATGATATTCCACGTGTATTTATGATATTCCACATGTATTTATGATACTCCACGTGTATTTATGATATTCCACATGTCTTATGATACGCCACGTGTATTTATGATACTCCGCATGTATTTATGATACTCCACATGTAGTTATGATATTGCACGTGTATTTATGATATTCCACATGTATTTATGATATTCCACGTTTATTTATGATATTCCACATGTATTTATGATATTCCACGTGTATTTATGATATTCCACATGTATTTATGATATTCCACGTGTATTTATGATATTATACGTGTATTTATGATACTCCGCATGTATTTATGATATTCCACGTGTATTTATGATATTCCACATGTATTTATGATACTCCGCTTGTATTTATATTCCACATGTATTTATGATACTCCGCATGTATTTATGATATTCCACATGTATTTATGATACTCCACATGTATTTATGATATTCCACGTGTATTTATGATATTCCACATGTGTTTGTGATACTCCACATGTATTTATGATATTCCACGTTTATTTATGATATTCCACATGTATTTATGATACTCCACATGTATTTATGATATCCCACGTGTATTTATGATATTCCACGTGTATTTATGATACTCCACATGTATTTATGATACTCCGCATGTATTTATGATATTCCACATGTATTTATGATACTCACCATGTATTTATGATACTCCACGTGTATTTATGATACTCCACATGTATTTATGATATTCCACATGTATTTATGATACTCCATGTGTATTTATGATATTCCACATGTATTTATGATATTCCACATGTATTTATGATATTCACCATGTATTTATGATACTCCAAGTGTATTTATGATATTCCACATGTATTTATGATACTCCACATGTATTTATGATATTCCACGTGTATTCATGATATTCCACATGTATTTATGATATTCCACGTGTATTTATGATATTACACACATGTATTTATATTACACACATGTATTTATGATATTCCACATGTATTTATGATACTCCGCATGTATTTATGATATTCCGCATGTATTTATATTCCACATGTATTTATGATAGTCCACATGTATTTTTGATATTCCACGTGTATTTATGATATTCCACGTGTATTTATGATATTCCGCATGTATTTATATTCCGCATGTATTTATGATACTCCACATGTATTTATGATACTCCACATGTATTTATGATACGCCGCATGTATTTATGATACTCCGCATGTATTTATATTCCACATGTATTTATGATACTCCACATGTATTTATGATACTCCACGTGTATTTATGATATTCCACGTGTATTTATGATATTCCACGTGTATTTATGGTATTCCACGTGTATTTATGATATTCCACGTGTATTTATGATACTCCGCATGTATTTATGATATTCCACATGTATTTATGATATTCCACATGTATTTATGATACTCACCATGTATTTATGATATTCCACATGTATTTATGATATTCCACATGTATTTATGATACTCCATGTGTATTTATGATATTCCATGTGTATTTATGATATTCCACGTGTATTTATGATATTCCATGTGTATTTATGATATTACACATGTATTTATGATATTCCACATGTATTTATGATATTCTATGTGTATTTATGATATTCCGCATGTATTTATGATACTCTGCATGTATTTATGATATTCCACGTGTATTTATGATACTCCACGTGTATTTACGATATTTCACGTGTATTTATGATATTCCACGTGTATTTATGATGTTCCACATGTATTTATGATACTCCACGTGTATTTATGATATTCCACATGTATTTATATTATTCCACATGTATTTACGATATTTCACATGTATTTATGATATTCCACATGTATTTATGATATTCCACGTGTATTTATGATATTCCACATGTATTTATGATACTCCACGTGTATTTATGATATTCCACATGTCTTATGATACTCCACGTGTCTTTATGATACTCCGCATGTATTTATGATATTCCACATGTATTTATGATACTCCACATGTATTTATGATACTCCACGTGTATTTATGATATTCCACATGTATTTATGATACTCACCATGTATTTATGATACTCCACGTGTATTTATGATATTCCACATGTATTTATGATACTCCGCATGTATTTATGATATTCCGCATGTATTTATATTCCACATGTATTTATGATAGTCCACGTGTATTTATGATATTCCATGTGTATTTATGATATTCCACATGTATTTATGATATTCCGCATGTATTTATGATACTCCGCATGTATTTATATTCCACATGTATTTATGATACTCCGCATGTATTTATGATACTCCACATGTATTTATATTCCACATGTATTTATGATACTCCACATGTATTTATGATATTCCACGTGTAATTATGATATTCCACGTGTAATTATGATAATATGATACACTTCAAGAAACTCTTCAAACTTAAAGTGTTTACAAAGTACAATGAAGAAGAACCATGACAAACATTCTCAATTTATTTCATCCATCCATTCATTCATTCTTAAAGTAATCTTACTTATGTCATCATATGAAATATGACTTACTTCACCAATTATTATTATTAAATTCTTACTATTATTTATTTATTTATTTTTATTGTAATTACTTATGGAGTTTATTGTGAAAAAATTGTGAACAGGAAGTGAACAAAAAGTTTTGCAACTGTTATGTAAAGAAAAGGGGTAGGATTAAATAAGCTCTGCTTCTTCCTACTCCTTTTCGAACATGTTGAATAGAAACTGGAAATTGTGATGTATGATGTTGTATGCTTGCATGTTCGAAATAAACTCAAACTCAAACTCAAACTCCACGTGTATTTATGATACTCCACATGTATTTATGATATTCCACGTGTATTTATGATATTCCACATGTATTTATGATATTCCACGTGTATTTATGATATTCCACATGTATTTCTGATATTCTACGTGTATTTATGATATTCCACGTGTATTTATGATACTCCGCATGTATTTATGATATTCCACATGTATTTATGATACTCCACATGTATTTATGATATTCCACGTGTATTTATGATATTCCACATGTATTTATGATACTCCACGTGTATTTATGATATTCCACGTGTAGTTATGATATTCCACGTGTATTTATGATACTACACATGTATTTATGATACTCCGCATGTATTTATGATATTCCACATGTATTTATGATATTCCACATGTATTTATGATATTCCACGTGTATTTATGATATTACACATGTATTTATGATACTCCGCATGTATTTATGATATTCCACGTGTATTTATGATATTCCACGTGTATTTATGATACTCCGCATGTATTTATGATATTCCACATGTATTTATGATACTCCACATGTATTTATGATATTCCACGTGTATTTATGATATTCCACATGTATTTATGATACTCCACGTGTATTTATGATATTCCTTGTGTATTTATGATATTCCACGTGTATTTATGATACTCCACGTGTATTTATGATACTACACATGTATTTATGATACTCCGCATGTATTTATGATATTCCACATGTATTTATGATACTCACCATGTATTTATGATACTCCACGTGTATTTATGATACTCCACGTGTATTTATGATATTCCACGTGTATTTATGATACTCACCATGTATTTATGATACTCCACGTGTATTTATGATACTCCACGTGTATTTATGATATTCCACATGTATTTATGATATTCCACATGTATTTATGATACTCACCATGTATTTATGATACTCCACGTGTATTTATGATATTCCACATGTATTTATGATACTCCACATGTATTTATGATGTTCCACGTGTATTCATGATATTACACACATGTATTTATGATATTACACACGTGTATTTATGATATTCCTTGTGTATTTATGATATTCCACGTGTATTTATGATACTACACATGTATTTATGATACTCCGCATGTATTTATGATATTCCACATGTATCTATGATACTCACCATGTATTTATGATACTCCACGTGTATTTATGATACTCCACGTGTATTTATGATATTCCACATGTATTTATGATTCTCCACATGTATTTATGATATTCCACGTGTATTTATGATACTCCACATGTATTTATGATATTCCACGTGTATTTATGATATTCCACGTGTATTTATGATACTCCACGTGTATTTATGATACTCCACATGTATTTATGATACTCCGCATGTATTTATGATATTCCACATGTATTTATGATACTCACCATGTATTTATGATACTCCACGTGTATTTATGATATTCCACATGTATTTATGATACTCACCATGTATGTATGATACTCCACGTGTATTTATGATACTCCGCATGTATTTATGATATTCCACGTGTATTTATGATATTCCACATGTATTTATGATACTCACCATGTATTTATGATACTCCACGTGTATTTATGATACTCCGCATGTATTTATGATATTCCACGTGTATTTATGATACTCCACATGTATTTATGATACTCCGCATGTATTTATGATATTCCACGTGTATTTATGATACTCCACGTGTATTTATGATATTCCACATGTATTTATGATACTCACCATGTATTTGATACTCCACGTGTATTTACGATATTCCACATGTATTTATGATATTCCACATGTATTTATGATACTCAGCATGTATTTATGATACTCCACGTGTATTTATAATATTCCACATGTATTTATGATATTCCGCCAGGATCCTGTAGCTGTAATCAGAGTGAAGTCAGTAACTACAGTTTGTCCTTACATCTGTAAGTGCAAGTTAAAACTCTGCTATGCAAAGTCAAAGCCATTTATCAACAACACCCGGAAACTTTACCTACTGCAACTTTTGTAACCTTTTACTTTCACTTTATTCCACCTGTTATGTACAGGGGAAAAAAACAGCTATTTATTTATTAAGTTGAAGTGTTTTTCAGTTATTAAAATGTTGGCCCCGAATGTACGCCCTCACTTTTGTACCTCATAGCTGTGGTGCTTTCAAGGACCCGTGATTAAAGTTCGAAACAGAACCTCCCTGTAGATGCGTTGATAATACTCATAGTCATAATGAATATAATAATGATGTACAGTGGAACCTAGCGCTTTTCAACGTAACAACTTTTATATGGAACGATTCATTCATTCATCTTGTGTCACGCCTGCAAGGCAAAAAGCAGGGAGCAGCGTTTTTGTGGAAATTCGATCTTTGTTATGTTTGTGTATTGTATTTAAGTGAAAAATGACAGCTTTTATGCTGTATTTTTTAAATTATAATCCAGATATGTTAATCCCATTTTTAAAAAGTCAAAAATGAAAATAACAATATTGTTTTAGTTGTATTTAAGTCTCATTCAAGTTAAATTGTTAATGTAAACATACAGAGTGTGTATGTGAGTTAGATTTGAGGGCCCCTATGACATATTAAATAATAAATAATACTCCAGACTGAAACTGGGCCACAAACTGATGATGATGATGGCTCTGCTAAATTGTGGATGCTCAGCAACATAAAGCCAGAGCTTCTTCTGCTCACACCGAGCAGCGCGTTACACACGCCATCTTTTATTCAACACTTACTGGATTCATGCAATAAATATCTCATGCCTGGAAAGCCACAATATTCCTATCTATATAATATCTACTAACTGTGTTATCTATATAATATCTACTTACTATTTTATCTATATAATATGTACTAACTGTGTTATCTATATAATATCTACTAACTATTTTATCTATATAGATAACAACTTCAATAATAATTGTATTAATAATAAATGTTAGAAGCACTGCATGTCAGCCATGCAGGCTGAATGACATAGATAACAACTTCAATAATAATTGTATTAATAATAAATGTTAGAAGCACTGCATGTCAGCCATGCAGCCTACATGACATAGATAACTACTACAATTATAATTGTATTAATAATAAAAACTATTGACAATAATAAGAATACAGATGACATTGATAAGTTTAATAATAATAAAGATCCGCGATCCCAAAAGGGAATAAGCGGTAGAAAATGGATGGATGAATGGATGATAATATTAATAAAAATAATAATGATGATAATAATAATGTTGATATTCCATCCATCCATTTCCTACCGCTTGTTCCTTACGGGGTCACGGGGGATGCTGGAGCCTATCTCTGATCATTATAATAATAATAACATTATTATTATTAATGATAACAATAATAATGATAATAATTAGGGGTGTGGGAAAAAATCTATTCGAATTCGAATCGCGATTCTCACGTTGTGCGATTCAGAATCCATTCTCATTTTTAAAAAAGCGATTTTTTTAAATTTGTTTATTTATTTTTAATTTTTTTTAATTTATTTTTTAATGAATCAATTCAACAAAACAATACACATCAATACCATAACAATGCAATCCAATTCCAAAAGCAAAGTCGAGCCAGCCACACTCAGAAGTGCAATAAACGGAGCAATTGAGAGGAGACACAAACACCACACGGAACAAACCAAAAGTAGTGAAACAAAAATGAATATTATCAACAACAGTATCAATATTAGTTACAATTTCAACATAGCAGTGATTAAAAATCCCTCATTGACATTATCATTAGACATTTATTTAAAAAAAAGAACAATAGTGTCACAGTGGCTTACACTTGCATGGCATCTCATAAGCTTGACAACACACTGTGTCCAATATTTTCACAAAGATAAAATAAGTCATATTTTTGCTTCATTTAATAGTTCAAAAAAATGTACATTATTGCAATCAGTTGATAAAACATTGTCCTTTACAATTATAAAAGCTTTTTACTACTCTGCTTGCATGTCAGCAGACTCGGGTAGATCCTGCTTGAATCGGGAAAATATCGTTTTTGAATCGAGAATCGTGTTGAATTGAAAAAAAAATCGATATTGAATCGAATCGTGGGACACCCAAAGATTCACAGCCCTTATAATAATAATATTAATAATAATGCTGATAATAATAATAATAATAACGATAATTATAACAATAATAATGATAATAATAATAATAGTAATAATAATAATAACAATAATATAATAATTATAATAATAATAACAATAATGATGATAATAATAATGATAATAATAATAATAATGATAATAATCATATTATTATTAATAACAATAATAATCATAATAACAATGATTAAAATCATATTAATAATGATGATGATGATAATAATAGTAATGATAATTATAATTATAATAGTGTGTGTGTGAATGGGTGAATGTGGAAATACTTTCAAAGGGCTTTGAGTACCTTGAAGGTAGAAAAGCGCTATACAAGTATAACCCATTTATCATTTATTTATAATGATAATAATATTAAAAATAACCATTATAATAATAATAATATAACAGTGATGATATTAATAATAATAATAATAATAATGATGATGATAATAATAATGTTAGTGATAATGATAATAATATTAATAATGTTAATAATAATAATGATAGTGATAATAATGATAATATTTTTAACAATAATAATGATCATATTAATAATGATGATAATAATAAGGGTAATAATAATAATAATGATAGTGATTTAGTGACATGTATTAATGTGTTCTTATATTAATGTGTTCATTTAGTGACTTATATTAATGTATTCATTTAGTGACTTATATTAATGTGTTCATTTAGTGATTTATATTGATGTGTTATTTAATCAATGTGTTCATTTAGTGACTTATATCCATGTGTTCATTTAGTGACTTATGTTAATGTATTCATTTAGTGACTTATGTTAATGTATTCATTTAGTGACTTATGTTAATGTGTTCATTTAGTGATTTATATTGATGTGTTATTTAATCAATGTGTTTATTTAGTGACTTATATTCATGTGTTCATTTAGTGACTTATGTTAATGTGTTCATTTAGTGACTTATGTTAATGTGTTCATTTAGTGACTTACATTAATGTGTTCATTTAGTGACTTTTATCAATGTGTTCATTTAGTGACTTATATTAATGTGTTACTTTAGTGAATTTTATTAATGTGTTCATTTAGTGATTTATATTGAAGTATTCATTTGGTGACTTATATTAATGTTTATTTAGTGACTTATATCAATGTGTTCATCTAGTGAGTTGTATTAATTTAGTGACTTATATTAATGTGTTTATATAGTGACTTGTATTAATGTGTTCATTTAGTGACTTATATTCACGTGTTCATTTAGTGACTTATATTAATGTGTTCTTATATTCATGTGTTCATTTAGTGACTTATGTTAATGTGTTAATTTAGTGACTTATATTGATGTATTCATTTAGTGACTTATATTAATGTGTTCATTCAGTATAGTGCAGGGGTCACCAACGCGGTGCCCGCGGGCACCAGGTAGCCCGTAAGGACCAGATGAGTAGCCCGCTGGCCTGTTCTAAAAATAGCTCAAATAGCAGCACTTACCAGTGAGCTGCCTCTATTTTTTAAATTGTATTTATTTACTAGCAAGCTGGTCTCGCTTTGCCCGACATTTTTAATTCTAAGAGACAAAACTCAAATAGAATTTGAAAATCCAAGAAAATATTTTAAAGACTTGGTCTTCACTTGTTTAAATAATTTCTTTTTTTTTTTTTTCTTTGCTTCTTATAACTTTCAGAAAGACAATTTTAGAGAAAAAATACAACCCTAAAAATGATTTTAGGATTTTTAAACACATATACCTTTTTACCTTTTAAATTCCTTCCTCTTCTTTCCTGACAATTTAAATCAATGTTCAAGAAAATTCTTTTTTTTTATTGTAAAGAATAATAAATACATTTTAATTTAATTCTTCATTTTAGCTTCTGTTTTTACGACGAAGAATATTTGTGAAATATTTCTTCAAACTTACTATGATTAAAATTCAAAAAAATTATTCTGGTAAATCTACAAAATCTGTAGAATCAAATTTAAATCTTATTTCAAAGTCTTTTGAATTTCTTTTAAAAAATTTTGTTCTGGAAAATCTAGAAGAAATAATGATTTGTCTTTGGTAGAAATATAGCTTGGTCCAATTTGTTATATATTCTAACAAAGTGTAGATTGGATTTTAACCTATTTAAAACATGTCATCAAAATTCTAAAATTAATCTTAATCAGGAAAAATTACTAATGATGTTCCATAAATTCTTTAATTTTTTCAAAAAGATTCGAATTAGCTAGTTTTTCTCTTCTTTTTTTCGGTTGAATTTTGAATTTTAAAGAGTCGAAATTGAAGATAAACTATTTTTCAACATTTAATTGTCATTTTTTTTGTGTTTTGTCCTCTTTTGAACCGTTCAATTAAGTGTAAATATCATTAATTATTAATAATAACATAGAGTTAAAGGTAAATTGAGCAAATTGGCTATTTCTGGCAATTTATTTAAGTGTGTATCAAACTGGTAGCCCTTCGCATTAATCACTACCCAAGAAGTAGCTCTTGGTTTCAAAAAGGTTGGTGACCCCTGGTATAGTGCTTCTCAAAAAAAGCATGCCCCCTTTCTTTCTTTCTTTCTTTCTTTCTTTCTCTCTCTCCCTCCCTCTCCCTCTTTCTTTTTTTTCTTGTCGTACGTCCTGTCTTCCCGTCCCCTCGCAGCACCTGATCACTCCCCTGTTGATGACACCCTCTCACCCTCTCACCCTCATGCCTTTCACGCTGCGCTGCCCTCACTCACCGCCACGCTTCCCATTAATTATTGGAAGGAAATAGGAAATGCTGATAATTAAAAGGCAATTAGCATCTTCCAGGCAAGGGAGTGTTGCTGCGGGGAATAACTTGCTGTACGTTCTTGCAAAGGTCGGACACACACACACACACACACACACACACACACACACACACACACACACACACACACACACACACACACACACACACACACACGCGTGTCCTTTTTCCGCCTTGCAGATAGTGGAGGCCCGCGAGGAGTGTGTTCTCCTCGGGGAGGGGCTGCATGCTGATGAGGTTGGAAGGTCACGACACACACACACACAAACACACACACACAACGTATAGAAGTACGCCACACTGCGGCGGTGTGGTGTGACACTTTACATAAGAAGGATGTGGGGATGTCTGGCTGAGGGCTTCAACAGTTCTGGATGCAGCGAGGAGGAAACCAACCCACCGACTCAGAAGCTGGGGGGGGGGGGATGTAACCTATTTTGCTCACGGTGCCATATTGCGTCATCAAATATTAACAGACTGCCACGGCATCATGTCTGCTCAGTGTGTGTGTGTGTGTGTGTGTGTGTGTGTGTGTGTGTGTGTGTGTGTGTGTGTGTGTGTGTGTGTGTGTGTGTGTGTGTGTGTGTGTGTGTGTGTGTGTGTGTGTGTGTGTGTGTGTGTGTGTGTGTGTGTGTGTGTGTGGTGTCTTCCAATGCTTGCATTTTTCTTTGGGATTAAAAAAAAAAAAAAAGACTGCAGGATGCTTACTTCTGCTTCCTCTGTGCCAGTGGTGTGTTTTAGCATCTGTGTCGCAGTCACACACACACACACACACACACTCACACACACACACACACACACACACACACACACACACACACACATATTGAAAGCGCATTAGGAACATGTGCACCCCTCCACCCTATTTCTCTCCATCCTTGCCCCCCCCCCCCCCCCCCCCCCCCACTGCTCTATGCTGATCTAGACTTTGGAATTCAATGTTGCCATGGTAACAATGTCGGGTCGCTCCTCTCATCCCCCCCTCCCTCCCTCCCTCCCTCCTGCACTGCTCTATTCAGACGACAAGATGCGGCACAACTCTCATGTGCTGCAGTAGTCTGTGTGTGACTGGGTCATTTACTGACTTATATTCATGTGTTCATTTACTGAC
>NC_084741.1:292390-302390 GCF_033978785.1 Entelurus aequoreus
GTATTTCCATTTGTGTGTGCGTACTCAGATCTGAGTTTTCATTTGTGTGTCCGTATTTCCATTTGTGTGTGTGTACTCAGATCTGAGTTTTAATTTGTGTGTCCGTATTTCCATTTGTGTGTGTACTCAGATCTGAGTTTTAATTTGTGTGTCCGTATTTCCATTTGTGTGTGTGTACTCAGATCTGAGTTTTTTAATTTGTGTGTCCGTATTTCCATTTGTTTGTGTGTGTACTCAGATCTGAGTTTTAATTTGTGTGACCGTATTTCCATTTGTGTGTGTGTACTCAGATCTGAGTTTTTTAATTTGTGTGTCCATATTTCCATTTGTGTGTGTGTACTCAGATCTGAGTTTTAATTTGTGTGACCGTATTTCCATTTTTGTGTGTACTCAGATCTGAGTTTTAATTTGTGTGTCCGTATTTCCATTTGTTTGTATTCAGATCTGAGTTTTAATTTGTGTGTCCGTATTTCCATTTGTTTGTGTGTGTACTCAGATCTGTGTTTTAATTTGTGTGTCCGTATTTCCATTTGTGTGTGTGTACTCAGATATGTGTTTTAATTTGTGTGTCTGTATTTCCATTTGTTTGTATTCAGATCTGAGTTTTAATTTGTGTGTCCGTATTTCCATTTGTTTGTATTCAGATCTGAGTTTTAATTTGTGTGTCCGTATTTCCATTTGTGTGTGTGTGTGTATTAAGATCTGAGTTTTAATTTGTGTGTCAGTATTTCCATTTGTGTGTGTGTACTCAGATCTGAGTTTTAATTTGTGTGTCCGTATTTCCATTTGTTTGTATTCAGATCTGAGTTTTAATTTGTGTGTCCGTATTTCCATTTGTTTGTATTCAGATCTGAGTTTTAATTTGTGTGTCCGTATTTCCATTTGTGTGTGTGTGTGTATTCAGATCTGAGTTTTAATTTGTGTGTCAGTATTTCCATTTGTGTGTGTGTACTCAGATCTGAGTTTTAATTTGTGTGTCCGTATTTCCATTTGTTTGTATTCAGATCTGAGTTTTAATTTGTGTGTCCGTATTTCCATTTGTTTGTGTGTGTACTCAGATCTGTGTTTTAATTTGTGTGTCCGTATTTCCATTTGTGTGTGTGTACTCAGATATGTGTTTTAATTTGTGTGTCCGTATTTCCATTTGTGTGTGTGTACTCAGATCTGAGTTTTCATTTGTGTGTCCGTATTTCCATTTGTGTGTGTGTACTCAGATCTGAGTTTTAATTTGTGTGTCCGTATTTCCATTTGTGTGTGTACTCAGATCTGAGTTTTAATTTGTGTGTCCGTATTTCCATTTGTGTGTGTGTACTCAGATCTGAGTTTTTTAATTTGTGTGTCCGTATTTCCATTTGTTTGTGTGTGTACTCAGATCTGAGTTTTAATTTGTGTGACCGTATTTCCATTTGTGTGTGTGTACTCAGATCTGAGTTTTTTAATTTGTGTGTCCATATTTCCATTTGTGTGTGTGTACTCAGATCTGAGTTTTAATTTGTGTGACCGTATTTCCATTTGTGTGTGTACTCAGATCTGAGTTTTAATTTGTGTGTCCGTATTTCCATTTGTTTGTATTCAGATCTGAGTTTTAATTTGTGTGTCCGTATTTCCATTTGTTTGTGTGTGTACTCAGATCTGTGTTTTAATTTGTGTGTCCGTATTTCCATTTGTGTGTGTGTACTCAGATATGTGTTTTAATTTGTGTGTCTGTATTTCCATTTGTTTGTATTCAGATCTGAGTTTTAATTTGTGTGTCCGTATTTCCATTTGTTTGTATTCAGATCTGAGTTTTAATTTGTGTGTCCGTATTTCCATTTGTGTGTGTGTGTATTAAGATCTGAGTTTTAATTTGTGTGTCAGTATTTCCATTTGTGTGTGTGTACTCAGATCTGAGTTTTAATTTGTGTGTCCGTATTTCCATTTGTTTGTATTCAGATCTGAGTTTTAATTTGTGTGTCCGTATTTCCATATGTGTGTGTGTGTACTCAGATCTAAGTTTTAATTTGTGTGTCCGTATTTCCATCTGTGTGTGTGTGTACTCAGATCTGAGTTTTAATTTGTGTGTCTGTATTTCCATTTGTTTGTATTCAGATCTGAGTTTTAATTTGTGTGTCCGTATTTCCATTTGTTTGTATTCAGATCTGAGTTTTAATTTGTGTGTCCGTATTTCCATTTGTGTGTGTGTGTGTATTCAGATCTGAGTTTTAATTTGTGTGTCAGTATTTCCATTTGTGTGCGTGTACTCAGATCTGAGTTTTAATTTGTGTGTCCGTATTTCCATTTGTTTGTATTCAGATCTGAGTTTTAATTTGTGTGTCCGTATTTCCATTTGTGTGTGTGTGTACTCAGATCTAAGTTTTAATTTGTGTGTCCGTATTTCCATCTGTGTGTGTGTGTACTCAGATCTGAGTTTTCATTTGTGTGACCGTATTTCCATTTGTGTGTGTGTACTCAGATCTGAGTTTTTTTAATTTGTGTGTCCGTATTTCCATTTGTGTGTGTGTACTCAGATCTGTGTTTTAATTTGTGTGTCCGTATTTCCATTTGTGTGTGTGTACTCAGATCTGAGTTTTCATTTATGTGTCCGTATTTCCATTTGTGTGTGTACTCAGATCTGAGTTTTAATTTGTGTGTCCGTATTTCCATTTGTGTGTGTGTACTCAGATCTGAGTTTTTTAATTTGTGTGTCCGTATTTCCATTTGTTTGTGTGTGTACTCAGATCTGAGTTTTAATTTGTGTGACCGTATTTCCATTTGTTTGTGTGTGTACTCAGATCTGAGTTTTAATTTGTGTGTCCGTATTTCCATTTGTTTGTCTGTGTACTCAGATCTGAGTTTTAATTTGTGTGTCCGTATTTCCATTTGTTTGTGTGTGTACTCAGATCTGAGTTTTAATTTGTGTGTCCGTATTTCCATTTGTGTGTGTGTGTATTAAGATCTGAGTTTTAATTTGTGTGTCAGTATTTCCATTTGTGTGTGTGTACTCAGATCTGAGTTTTAATTTGTGTGTCCGTATTTCCATTTGTTTGTATTCAGATCTGAGTTTTAATTTGTGTGTCCGTATTTCCATATGTGTGTGTGTGTACTCAGATCTAAGTTTTAATTTGTGTGTCCGTATTTCCATCTGTGTGTGTGTGTACTCAGATCTGAGTTTTAATTTGTGTGTCTGTATTTCCATTTGTTTGTATTCAGATCTGAGTTTTAATTTGTGTGTCCGTATTTCCATTTGTTTGTATTCAGATCTGAGTTTTCATTTGTGTGTCCGTATTTCCATTTGTGTGTGTGTGTATTCAGATCTGAGTTTTAATTTGTGTGTCAGTATTTCCATTTGTGTGTGTGTACTCAGATCTGAGTTTTAATTTGTGTGTCCGTATTTCCATTTGTTTGTATTCAGATCTGAGTTTTAATTTGTGTGTCCGTATTTCCATTTGTGTGTGTGTGTACTCAGATCTAAGTTTTAATTTGTGTGTCCGTATTTCCATCTGTGTGTGTGTGTACTCAGATCTGAGTTTTAATTTGTGTGTCCGTATTTCCATTTGTGTGTGTACTCAGATCTGAGTTTTAATTTGTGTGTCCGTATTTCCATTTGTGTGTGTGTACTCAGATCTGAGTTTTAATTGGTGTGACCGTATTTCCATTTGTGTGTGTGTACGCAGATCTGAGTTTTTTAATTTGTGTGTCCGTATTTCCATTTGTTTGTGTGTGTACTCAGATCTGAGTTTTAATTTGTGTGTCCGTATTTCCATTTGTTTGTGTGTGTACTCAGATCTGAGTTTTAATTTGTGTGTCCGTATTTCCATTTTTTTGTGTGTGTACTCAGATCTGAGTTTTAATTTGTGTGACCGTATTTCCATTTGTGTGTGTGTACTCAGATCTGAGTTTTTTGATTTGTGTGTCCGTATTTCCATTTGTTTGTGTGTGTACTCAGATCTGAGTTTTGATTTGTGTGACCGTCTGTGTGTAAACAAGGAGTGTGTCTTTTTACACGGCAGAGGTGTCGCAAAAGTCTCGCTTAAAAAGACATTCAATCTGGTTTACTGCTTCACACAAATCTGAATACACGCACACATCTTTTACACACACACACACACAGATCAAAGTACGACCAGACATATGGAAGTATTATAGTAGCAAAACTATTTGCAAATGTGTATCTCAATCTGTGTGTCTGAAATCCGAGTCACATCTCTGTGTACTAATTTGTCCTGACTTACGTAGGACGTACTCTGCCCCGTCGTGGTCAAAGTCTGCGTCCTCCGGGAAGTGGTTGATCTGTGAACACACTCCTCGCTTCACTCCTGAGACAGGAGAGGGACAGAAAAGAAAAGGAAAGTGATGAGCGGACAAGATCCGGAACAAGAAGAACAACTGCGACAAAAACAACTAAGAGACAGAAAAGAGCGAGGTCAGCGTCCAAAGGTCCTCGGCATGCGGACGTGTTAGTGGCGGACTGAGTGGAGGCGTGTTAGTGAATACATACAGCTCTCCATGTGGGGACACACACACGCACGATGGCGGACACTGGCGCTGATGGACGCATGGGACAAAGATGGAGTGGTGGAATGAAGACACACAGACGGAGGGACAGATGGACAGAAGCGGGACGAGTCTCTCTCTCTGTGAAGAAGCAGACGGACAGCACTTGATTCAATGTCCACTAGGGGCACTGTGGTGTCTTCAATGTACATTTGAAATGCATACTTGCAGGACTTTTCATGACTTCCTGTTCGGGCTGATTCTCCCCAATCATTTTTCAAATTCTGCCTAGCAACAACTGGCGGATGGCAATTATTCTACCTAGCAACAAGCGGTCGTGCAAATAAAAAAACAAAAAAACAATGCTAATATCCTCACTAATAAATAACGCATCATTATTAAAGGCCATTGTTTTAGTGCGCAAAGTCTGCCTAGCAACAAGTGGCAGAGGATTTGTCTTCCAAACATAGCAATTGTAATAATAAAATGTAATACAGTACAAAAAAAAAATGCAAATAGCAAAAAGTTGCAGAAAAATTCTACTGAGTACGACATGGTAGTGGAAATATTTGATTTTGATGAGAAATATATCAATATTGTTAATACGATAAAAAAAAAAATGAAGACAATATTAACAATGCTAATTAAAAAATGTGTTATAACAAAAAAAAACTTAATAACAATAGCAGTAACTATATCAATAATATTGCTAGTAATGATAATGATAATACAAAGAGCAATTAAAGTTAGCATGCTAACAGATAGCATATGTCAAGGACCATGCTATATGACCCGGAATTGAACCGCTGTAAAAAAAAGTAGCTCAACAAGTTAGCATGCTAATGTCAGCAGCTGAGCATGATAAAGTTAGCATGTGTGAACTACCATGTTATATGAATTTGAGGTGTTTGGCTGCAAAATTGGCTCAAAAAGTTGGCATGCTAACAGATAGCATATGTCAAGGACCATGCTATATGACCCGGAAGTGAACCGCTGCAAAAAGTAGCTCAACAAGTTAGCATGCTAATGTAAGCAGCTGAGCATGATAAAGTTAGCATGTGTGAACTACCATGTTATATGAATTTGAGGTGTTTGGCTGCAAAATTGGCTCAAAAAGTTAGCATGCTAACAGATAGCATATGTCAAGGACCATGCTATATGACCCGGAATTGAACCGCTGTAAAAAAAAGTAGCTCAACAAGTTAGCATGCTAATGTCAGCAGCTGAGCATGATAAAGTTAGCATGTGTGAAGTACCATGTTATATGAATTTAAAGTGTTTGGCTGCAAAATTGGCTCAAAAAGTTAGCATGCTAACAGATAGCATATGTCAAGGACCATGCTATATGACCCGGAATTGAACCGCTGTAAAAAAAGTAGCTCAACAAGTTAGCATGCTAATGTCAGCAGCTGAGCATGATAAAGTTAGCATGTGTGAAGTACCATGTTATATGAATTTAAAGTGTTTGGCTGCAAAATTGGCTCAAAAAGTTGGCATGCTAACAGATAGCATATGTCAAGGACCATGCTATATGACCCGGAAGTGAACCGCTGCAAAAAGTAGCTCAACAAGTTAGCATGCTAATGTCAGCAGCCGAGCATGATAAAGTTAGCATGCTTACTGTTAGCGTGTGTCAACTACCATGTTATATGAATTTGAGGTGTTTGGCTGCAAAATTGGCTCAAAAAGTTAGCATGCTAACAGATAGCATATGTCAAGGACCATGCTATATGACCCGGAATTGAACCGCTGTAAAAAAAAGTAGCTCAACAAGTTAGCATGCTAATGTCAGCAGCTGAGCATGATAAAGTTAGCATGTGTGAACTACCATGTTATATGAATTTGAGGTGTTTGGCTGCAAAATTGGCTCAAAAAGTTGGCATGCTAACAGATAGCATATGTCAAGGACCATGCTATATGACCCGGAAGTGAACCGCTGCAAAAAGTAGCTCAACAAGTTAGCATGCTAATTTCAGCAGCTGAGCATGATAAAGTTAGCATGTGTGAACTACCATGTTATATGAATTTGAGGTGTTTGGCTGCAAAATTGGCTCAAAAAGTTGGCATGCTAACAGATAGCATATGTCAAGGACCATGCTATATGACCCGGAAGTGAACCGCTGCAAAAAGTAGCTCAACAAGTTAGCATGCTAATGTCAGCAGCCGAGCATGATAAAGTTAGCATGCTTACTGTTAGCGTGTGTCAACTACCATGTTATGTGAATTGGAGGTGTTCGGCTGCAAAATTGGCTCAAAAAAGTTAGCATGCTAACAGATAGCATATGTCAAGGACCATGCTATATGACCCGGAAGTGAACCAAGTTAGCATGCTAATGTCAGCAGCCGAGCATGATAAAGATAGCATGCTTACTGTTAGCGTGTGTCAACTACCATGTTATATGAATTTGAGGCGTTTGCACTGTACTGCATCAAAATGCGACATGAGCGTGTAAAGGATATCACCACATGGGCTCAGGAACACTTCAGAAAACCACTGTCAGTAACTACAGTTGGTCGCTACATCTGTAAGTGCAAGTTAAAACTCTACTATGCAAAGCCAAAGCCATTTATCAACAACACCCAGAAACGCCGGTTCCCCTGTTCTTTTCTCTGAGACATCGCCCACAGTTGAGTCAGCCTCGGCATTAACACATTAACCACCATTAGCACCTCATCACAATTTACGTGATCAGGTGCGATTGTGGAGGGACTGATTACTATCGAATACTTTGAGATTTGACTACACATTTTAAGTTTCATGTTAAAATTGTTTAGGTTTTACGAAGTGTTTTAATGGCATATGAAGTGTTTGTAAGTGTGTGGATTTAAATGCATACAATATTCATAAAACTCCTAAAAGACTACAGAGCGCACCGGTATATAAGCCACACCCACATATATATTAGTAAGTAAGAATTGTTTTAGTTGTATTGTAAAACTTACAAACGTTGCCATACGAGTAAAAACGCTATAACCGATTAGAATGGCATTTCTACTTCTGTTTCAAAGCTTTCAACAGCAGGAAACACTTGTCGGCAATTAGCACATGCTGTTAGCGAACTCGTCCAAAAGATGGCGCCATAGCCCAAACAATAACAAACAATTTAAGTGTTGGCGTGTGTTTCATGAAAACTATGTGCTTTAAGGCCGTCGGCGAACAAAAACCCATAAATTAGTTGCACAGTTTTTTAAGCGGCAAGGCTCAAAACGTAGGAAAATAACACTGGCTTATAGTCCGGAATTTACGGTACTGTACTTCTATTTTTTTTAGGTGGCTAAATATTTAAAGACACGAGCTGCCTACAAGGCAAGGGAAGTTTATTTATAAAGCACAATTGTGCTTTACAGAAAATTACAACAAGGCAAAAAATAAATTGTTTTATAAAGAAATACACACAAAATAAATACATAAATAAATATATAGATAGATAAAAAATACAAAATAAATAAATACATACATACATAAGTAAATTAAAACAATACGCACAAAATAAATAAATAAATAAATAAAATAAGAAATACACCCAATATTTAAATAAATACATAAATGCATAAATTGAAAAAATACACACAAAATAAATACTATATAAATAAATAAATAAATAAACCAAAACATACACACACAATAAACAAAATTAAAAAATTAAATAAAAAAAAGAAAAAAATACACACAAAATAAATAAATAAAATAAGAAATACACACACAATATTTAAATAACTACATAAATAAATGCATAAATTGAAAAAATACACAAAATAAATAACTACGTAAATAAATAAATAAAACAAAACATATACACACAAACAAATAAATAAACAAAAAGAAAAGAAAACAAAGAAAAAAAAATACACACCAAATAAATAAAAAAAGAAATAAAAAAGAAATACACACACAATATTTAAATAAATAAATAAATAAATAAATGCATAATGCATACACACAAAATAAATAACTATGTAAATAAACACATAAACAAAACAAAACATATACACACATTAAACAAATAAATAAACAAAAAGAAAAAAGAAAATAAATAAAAATACAGACAAAATAAATAAATAAATAAAATAAGAAATACACACACAGTATTTAAATAAATACATAAATAAATGCATAAATTGAAAAAATACACACAAAATAAATAACTACGTAAATAAATAAATAAATAAATAAAACAAAACATATACACACAATGAACAAATAAATAAACAAAAAGAAAAAAGAAAAGAAAAAAAGAAAGAAAAATAAACAATAAATAAATAAATAAATAAAAAATACACACAGAATAAATAAATGAATACATAAAGAAATGCATGAATAAATAAAAAATACACACACAAAATAAATAAATAAAACAAAAAAGTGCACACAAAATAAACAAATAAATAAATAAACAAACAAATAAATAAATACAAATCTTGTAAGACGGTATGCTGTGTGCCAACTTAATCCGGTACACACATTAGCGATGCAACAAAGCGCCCGCATCGTCACCTTGAGTGCAGACGCAGAGGACACAGCAGCAGAAGCTGCGGGCTTATAAATCTTTCAAAGCCAACACGTCCTGCACTGCAGCTGCATGCTAACTGAGCCTCTCTCTCGGCTTAACCGAGGTGGCTTGACCTGGGAGCCGGCTTTACTGGCGCCGGGGGGGGAACCAGCCAATGAGAGGCGAAGGGAAACATCAGATGCTGAAGATCTTACCTGTAATTGGCTGCCTGTCCGGACGAGGAAGGCGATTATTCCGGCATGTTTTCACAGAGTTAACGACACTTCGTAGAGAGCAGAAGCTCATGCATACTTCTTCAGAGTGATGCCTGGGTTTTATACCACATCATCATTATCCCACTCTTGTGGAAAAATGATCCTTAATGCACTCTTGACCGCGGTGAACATGTTTCCGCAAAGTATGATTACTTTGAAAGAATCTAATATTTTCATAGTTAGAGCTAGTGTCGTCCCGATACCAATATTTTAGTACCGGTACTGGTACCAAAATGTATCTTGATACTTTTCGGTACTTTTCTAAATAAAGGGGACCACAAAGAATCTCATTATTGGCTTTATTTGAACAAAAAATCTTATTATTGCAAGTTTGTGTCATGATCCGTGGTCCGGATCATGTTTTCGTTATGTTCTGTTAGTTTAACTCCATAGTTCCTGTTTTTTGTGCACTCCTTTGTTTTGGTTGCGTATGATTTTCACCTGCCGCTGGTGTTCGGGACGCTCACCTGGCTCTAATCAAGAGACACTATTTAAGTCAGTCGGCTGGCGTCATTGTTCGCTTCATGTCTGATTCCAAGTTTATGCAGAGTGTTCGCTTCATGCCTTGTATACGTAAGTTTTTGTTTGTTATAGTTTATGCTAAGTGTTAGTTTAGCTCCAAGTGCGATCAGTTTTCCATTTTTTGTAGTACTTTGAGTTTGGAGAAGATTAATAAATATGTTCCTACCTGCAAGCCTTGTCCGGAATAGTCCGTTTGCATGCCGGGAGAACAAACCTCGCAGTTTGTCCTTAAATAAAATA
>NC_084741.1:309890-317390 GCF_033978785.1 Entelurus aequoreus
TAAATTTAGGGGAAAATACAGATTGCTCCATATATAAGCCGCACCCGACTATAAGCCGCAGGGTTTTGATGTGTAATTACCGTAGTATATAGGGGTTCCTGCTACCACGGAGGGGATTGTCGGGACAGAGATGACTGTTTGGGAACGCAAAGCGTCCCATTTATTAACAATAAATCTTTCAATCATTCAATCAAACTTTCACATCTTTGACATGGCGAACAGCATTCGTGCAGAGTACAAATAATACAACGGTGCAACCTGTACGTTATCAAAATAACCAGCCTACCGGTATATGAAAAGTCAGTCTTTAATCATTGTGTCATCGTCTTCCTCCTGCGTAATAAAACCACCGAAATCCTCTTCGTCGGTGTCGGAGAAGAACAGGCCGTAAATAAACCGCACCGTTGTATAAGCCGCAGGGACCAGAACGAGGGGAAAAAGTAGCGGCTTATAGTCCGGAAATTACGGTACATTTTCCAAACCAAAAGTCAGTCATAAAAATGTTAACAATAATAATGTTTTTTTCTTTTATTTATTTAAATTATTTCATATTATTACATTTTATGGACAGTGTGGGGACTTACACACACTTAAGACGGTGTGGGGACTTACACAAACTTAAGACGGTGTGGGGACTTACACACACTTAAGACAGTGTGGGGACTTACAGACACTTAAGACAGTGTGGGGACTTACACACAAACTTAAGACGGTGTGGGGACTTACACACACTTAAGACAGTGTGGGGACTTACAGACACTTAAGACAGTGTGGGGACTTACACACACTTAAGACAGTGTGGGGACTTACACACACTTAAGACAGTGTGGGGACTTACACAAACTTAAGACGGTGTGGGGACCTACACACACTTAAGACAGTGTGGGGACTTACACACACTTAAGACGGTGTGGGGACTTACACACACTTAAGACAGTGTGGGGACTTACAGACACTTAAGACAGTGTGGGGACTTACACACACTTAAGACAGTGTGGGGACTTACACACACTTAAGACGGTGTGGGGACTTACACACACTTAAGACAGTGTGGGGACTTACAGACACTTAAGACAGTGTGGGGACTTACACACACTTAAGACAGTGTGGGGACTTACACACACTTAAGACAGTGTGGGGACTTACACAAACTTAAGACGGTGTGGGGACCTACACACACTTAAGACAGTGTAGGGACTTACACACACTTAAGACGGTGTGGGGACTTACACACACTTAAGACAGTGTGGGGACTTACACACACTTAAGACGGTGTGGGGACTTACACACACTTAAGACAGGGTGGGGACTTACACACACTTAAGACGGTGTGGGGACTTACACACACTTAAGACAGTGTGGGGACTTACACACACTTAAGACGGTGTGGGGACTTACACACACTTAAGACGGTGTGGGGACTTACACACACTTAAGACAGTGTGGGGACTTACACACACTTAAGACAGTGTAGGGACTTACACACACACTTAAGACGGTGTGGGGACTTACACACACTTAAGACAGTGTGGGGACTTACACACACTTAAGACAGTGTAGGGACTTACACACACACTTAAGACAGTGTAGGGACTTACACACACACTTAAGACAGTGTAGGGACTTACACACACACTTAAGACAGGGTGGGGACTTACACACACTTAAGACAGTGTGGGGACTTACACACACACTTAAGAGAGTGTGGGGACTTACACACACTTAAGACGGTGTGGGGACTTACACACACTTAAGACAGTGTGGGGACTTACACACACACTTAAGACAGGGTGGGGACTTACACACACTTAAGACGGTGTGGGGACTTACACACACTTAAGACAGTGTGGGGACTTACACACACTTAAGACGGTGTGGGGACTTACACACACACTTAAGAGAGTGTGGGGACTTACACACACTTAAGACGGTGTGGGGACTTACCTGACGGCGAGTTTCTATCCTTCGACTCAATTTTGAAATCTTTCCCTCCCTGGTCAGTGAAGAACGTGCTGCCCCTTCGATCCGGACAGCATCCATCGACTGTTCTCAGCCGCTTGCCCCTCTCTCTCTCCTCGGTACAAAGCCGCGCTCTTCCCCTGTGACTCGCTGTCCTTCTTGCTGAAGTAGTCCTGGACGCTGGTCCCTGTGCTCCTCTCGCTGCGTTCCTCCGCTAGCAGGCAGCCGCCACCAAAGGGCCAACTGTCGTCGTGGTCGTCGTCATCATCATCATCATCATCACTGCTCAGCTGCTGCACACAGATCATAAAGAGTGGTGTGACTTTGCACGTTCCATCCGAACGCCTGCTTTTAAATTACGGTCAAATGTAAAAAAAAATAAACATCCGTAACATTTCTTGAACAAACAGAGCGGTTGTAAATGAGTTGGCTATAATCGTCACAGGCTAGAACATTAGCTACTCCTCCACACAGAACACAACTGCACGGTAACAAATCCACATACCTGGGAATCGATACCCGAGTTCAACAGTACCAAGTTTTGGTACTTTTTGTTTGTGTTAATAATAAACACTCATTTTAAAAAAATATTTAACACTGCGCTATGTCCTGTCGTTATCTCGTTTTCTTACACTTCCGTGTCTCATTTGCAAGCACTGCACTGTATCATATATGCTGCAGTAGACTTTGCATGCCGTTGCAGTTCCAAGGCCTTAGGTGGCAGTAGTGAGTTATCAATGTTAAAAATATTGGTATACATCAATATTACAAAACAAATCTGATTCACATCCAAAACCTGATTTTTTAAAATTACGATTCTAAATCCATTGATCATTTTTAACAATCGATTAAAAATAATAAAAGAATCAAATACAGTGTTTCCCATAAACTGCCAAGATACCTGTGGCGGTGGGGGCGTGGCTATGGGCGTGGCTATGGGCGTGGTCACCATGACATCATCGAGTAATTTGCATAATTTGCGATTTGATTTGATTTGATTTTCTCTAAAAAGGCTCAAAAAATGTATACTTACTAATTAATAATAACAGTTTTGTTTTAAACGTCCATCCATTTTACAATATAATTACAACACTTTATGTACATATTTATGAACAGATTTGAACAATAAGTTATTCACTGAAATATATTTATTAATTGTGGTTCTTACAAAAAATATAACTTATAAAATATAAAAGCTAAAATGTCTCAAAGCTCTGCCCCTTTAATTAGTGCATACTAAATTATTTAACTTTAGCCTACTACTACAACCATATTATTTACCAGCAACATAAAGTGAAACAGAGGCATAGGTGTCCTGCCACAGTCAGTAACAAATAAACAGAAAACAGTAGTGGTGGTAGATAGACACAGAGCTCCATCAAACATCTGATCCACTAAACAAAGAGCTCCAAAAATCTTGAACTTTAGACTGCCATCAGTTTTACTCCCTACACTTAACCATGTGTTTCCTACTGCCTGCAGACTTTGTACCCTTTGTTATATTCACATGTTGTGTTTCTAATAGAAATACATTTAATAAAGTCAAATACAAAAAAGGCAACAGGAGAAGTATCCTACACTTCTCTTTTGTAAAGTAAATCTGAACAGCCGATATGGGCATCTACATCAACTATATGATTTGCCTGAGAAGCTGGAGAGGACAAAAAAACAAAACAAATTTTTTTTTAAATGTTTTTGAAATTTTTTTTTTATTTGTGGCGGACGTAATTCTTTCGTGGCGGGCCGCCACAAATAAATTAATGTGTGGGAAACCCTGAAATATATATATATATATATATATATATATATATATATATATATATATATATATATATATATATATATATATATATATATATATATATATATATATATTGCTAATATGTTTTAATGAATACATTTTTGTATCACACACATTAAACAACTATTATTGATATTATTCTCATTATTACTATTATTGATACTGTTGTTTTTAAGACAGTGTGGGGACTTAAACACACTTAAGACAACGTGGGGACTTACACGCGCTTAAGACAGTGTGGGGACTTACACACACTTAAGACAGTGTGGGGACTTACACACACTTAAAGGCCTACTGAAATGAAATTTTCTTATTTAAACGGGGATAGCAGATCCATTCTATGTGTCATACTTGATCATTTCGCGATATTGCCATATTTTTGCTGAAAGGATTTAGTAGAGAACATCGACGATAAAGTTCGCAACTTTTGGTCGCTGATAAAAAAGCCTTGCCTGTACCGGAAGTAGCGTGACGTCACAGGTTGTGGAGCTCCTCACATCTGCACATTGTTTACAATCATGGCCACAAGCAGCGAGAGCGATTCGGACCGAGAAAGTGACGATTTCACCATTAATTTGAGCGAGGATGAAAGATTCGTGGATGAGGAAAGTGAGAGTGAAGGATTAGAGGGCAGTGGAAGCGATTCAGATAGGGAAGATGCTGTGAGAGGCGGGTGGGACCTGATATTCAGCTGGGAATGACTAAAACAGTAAATAAACACAAGACATATATATACTCTATTAGCCACAACACAACCAGGCTTATATTTAATATGCCACAAAATAATCCCGCATAGCAAACACCTCCCCCCTCCCGTCCATATAACCCGCCAATACAAATCAAACACCCGCACAACACACTCAATCCCACAGCCCAAAGTACCGTTCACCTCCGTAAAGTTCATTCAGCACATATATTTCCCCAAAGTTACGTACGTGACATGCGCATAGCGGCACGCACGTACGGGCAAGCGATCAAATGTTTGGAAGCCGCAGCTGCGTACTCACGGTAGCGCGTATTCAACTCAAAGTCCTCCTGGTGAGAGTCTCTGTTGTCCCAGTTCTCCACAGGCCAATGGTAAAGCTTGACTGTCATATTCCGGGAATGTAAACAATGAAACACCGGCTACGACGTAGCCGCTACGTGTTTGTGTTGCTGCAGCCGGTCGCTAATACACCGCTTCCCACCTACAGCTTTCTTCTTTGCTGTCTTCATTGTTCATTAAACACATTGCAAAAGATTCACCAACACAGATGTCCAGAATACTGTGGAATTTTGCGATGAAAACAGACAACATAATAGCTGGCCACAATGCTGTCCCAAAATGTCCTCTACAATCCGTGACGTCACGCGCGGACGTCATCATACCGAGACGTTTTCAGCAGGATATTTCGCGGGAAATTTAAAATTGCACTTTACTAATCTAACCCGGCTGTATTGGCATGTGTTGCAATGTAAAGATTTCATCATTGATATATAAACTATCAGACTGCGTGGTCGCTAGTAGTGGCTTTCAGTAGGCCTTTAATGTGGGGATTTACACACACTTAAGTTGGTGTGAGGATTTACACACACACTTAAAGGCCTACTGAAAGCCACTACTACCGACCACGCAGTCTGATAGTTTATATATCAATGATGAAATCTTAACATTGCAACACATGCCAATACGGCTGGGTTTAATTTATAAAGTGCAATTTTAAATTTCCCGCCACACTTCTGGTTGAAAACGTCTATGTATGATGACGTATGCGCGTGACATCAATCGTTGAAACGGAAGTATCGGTACCCAATTGAATCCAATACAAAATAGCTCTGTTTTCATCTCAAAATTCCACAGTATTCTGGACATCTGTGTTGGTGAATCTTTTGCAATTTGTTTAATGAACAATGGAGACTGCAAAGAAGAAAGTTGTAGGTGGGATCGGTGTATTAGCGGCTGGCAGCAGCAACACAACCAGGAGGACTTTGACTTGGATAGCAGACGCGCTATCCGACGCTAGCCGCCGACCGCATTGATGATCGGGTGAAGTCCTTCGTCGCTCCGTCGCTCGCTGGAACGCAGGTGAGCACGGGTGTTGATGAGCAGATGAGGGCTGGCTGGCGTAGGTGGATAGCTAATGTTTTAAGCATAGCTCTGTGAGGTCCCGTTGCTAAGTTAGCTTCAATGGCGTCGTTAGCAACAGCATTGTTAAGCTTCGCCAGGCTGGAAATCATTAACCGTGTATTTACATGTCCATGGTTTAATAGTATTGTTGATCTTCTGTCTATCCTTCCAGTCAGGGATTGTTGATCTTCTGTCTATCCTTCCAGTCAGGGGTTTATTTATTTTGTTTCTATCTTCATTTGAGAACGATGCTATCACGTTAGCTCCGTAGCCAAAGTGCTTCACCGATGTATTGTCGTGCAGATAAAAGTCACTGTGAATGTCCATTTCGCGTTCTCGACTCTCATTTTCAAGAGGATATAGTATCCGAGGTGGTTTAAAATACAAATCCGTGATCCACAATAGAAAAAGGAGAGAGTGTGGAATACAATGAGCCAGCTTGTACCTAAGTTACGGTCAGAGCGAAAAAAGATGCGTCCTGCACTGCACTCTAGTCCTTCACTCTCACGTTCCTCATCCACAAATCTTTCATCCTGGCTCAAATTAATGGGGTAATCGTCGCTTTCTCGGTCCGAATCGCTCTCGCTGTTGGTGTAAACAATGGGGAAATGTGAGGAGCCTTTCAACCTGCGACATCACGCTACTTCCGGTACAGGCAAGGCTTTTTTTTATCAGCGACCAAAAGTTGCGAACTTTATCGTCGTTGTTCTCTACTAAATCCTTTTAGCAAAAATATGGCAATATCGCGAAATGATCAAGTATGACACATAGAATGGATCTGCTATCCCCGTTTAAATAAGAACATTTCATTTCAGTAGGCCTTTAAGCCGGTGTGAGGATTTAAACACACACTTAAGACGGTGTGGGAATTTTTATATACTGTATATATATATATTTTAGAATTATATTTGTACGTCTTGTCACACTGGGTGTTGTGATCCCAGGAGGCCGAAGGACAGGCAGAATGCAATGTATAGGTAGGACTGATATTTGAATCCTACTGCAGGACTCGGCAAAAACACAAAAGACAGCGTGCCGCGGGGAATGCGCACGAGAGGGCATCCGGCAATAAAGTCTCAGCGTAGAACAAAACCCAAAATAACGTATTAGCGTGTCGCTATCAAGAACGCAACCAGTCGCGTAAGGGAGGAAAGTGCGCTGACACCCACATTTAAAGCCCTATGAACAGTGTTCAAGAGCAGCTACAAATAATCAGCACTCAACGGCGACCAAAGAAAAAGCAGTGAAGGGAACCTTGAACACAAGAAAACCACAACAGAGGCACATGTCCCCATAAATGTATATTCTAAGTGTTATAAAGCTGGGATTTGTCTTTCATTAGATTAACATTCTGTGATTTTTGTAAATATATATATATATATATACTTTAAATACATTTTTTAGGCCAACACTACGCGTACAAGTCGTACGTCAGCAGCCAAGAGGAGCCTTGGCCTTCCAAGAAGATAATTCTGGTACCTTGTACGTGTGGTTGATGGATGGTTCTATAGCGCAGTGGTCCCCCAACCCGGTACCACCGATTGGTACCGGGCCGCGCAACAAATAAAAAAAAAATTAAATAAAAAAATAATATATATATATATTTTTTAATTAAATCAACATAAAAAAAACA
>NC_084741.1:322390-330578 GCF_033978785.1 Entelurus aequoreus
CTCTCCTCCACGCTCTACAGATAGCGCTACCTCCCGGGACGACTGGCTCTGACTCCCGAGCTCCTCAAAGGACGGAGCTGAAGGTGCTCGCCCCCTGACTAACTGCACTGCTCGTGTCTCCGCAGCTACCGGGTGTGAGCTTCGACGGGAGACTTCGTACCAGATCAACGCTGATTTCCGGCTCGTTTTCCCCAACCAGCACCTGTGGCTGCACAGCGTGAGTCATCCGACCGAAGGCACTGAACCTGGCAGTCGAAAACACCCCGCAGTCCTTCTTCCTTTGTCCCCTCAGCCGGAACATTCTCACACGGCTCACTGGTCGGCCTTCGGCTCGTCGACCCGGTGAATAAAACGATATCAAGTATATTGTAGTCGACGATGGACAGAATCAGCGGTTTTTGTAAAGTCTGGATGAGGGAAGACCTTCTACTTGAGGCTGAGGAGAACGGACTGCAGTCTAAGGCTGCAGCTAACGATTATTTTTCTATCGATTAATCTATAGATTATTTTTTCGATTAATCGGTTAATCTATAGATTATTTTTTCGATTCATCTATAGATTATTTTTCCTTTTACCGATTATTTTTTATTTTATTTTATTTAAAATGAAGATGAAAAAATAAAAGTAGGCCAGTTTTTTCAAAAGGCATGGCTTTTATTTACAAAAAAAAAAGTATGGCCACTCAGTCAACATTGACAACAACATGACAAAATATTCTGTAACAATGTAAACATTTAAAACTTTTAACATTTAACAAAATTAAAAGTAGCTTATTTGCTTTTTAATGTGCAAATATAAAAGTAAACATCCAGTGCAAATCTTAAGCATTTCAAAAGTAAAAGTATTGCTTATTTTGCTTTAAAATGTGCAAAAATAAAGATAAACATCCAATACAAAAAAGTGCAAAACGAAATATTCTGTAACACTGTAAACATTTCAACAAAAGTGAAAGTATTGCTTATTTGCTAAAATGTGCAAAAATAAAGATAAACATCAATACAAAAAAGTGCCAATCTAAATATTCTGGAGCACTGTAAACGTTAAGTATTGCTTTTAAAATGTGCAAAATAAACATCCAGTCCAACACAGTACACAATAACCAATTCTACTCATTCCAGTGAGTGACTAACAGTTGTAATGAAGAAAGGTTAGCATGTCTACTTGCTTTGCTTCTTTTCTTGTTTACAATATTCCCAGCAGCTGAAAATAGGCGCTCAGAAGGGGTCGATGTGGCTGGAACTGAGAGCTAATTAGCCTTCACCTCAAGCCAGGACTGCGAGCGAGCTGAGCTGCAGTTTAAGTTTCTAGAAGGTCAACGGGCTCATAGTGATGTTACTAGTAGTTGACTGGGAGGTGTTTATTATCATTTGGGGAGAGTCCGCTGCCTGATGCTCACCTGCTAAACACCTATCTGCTCCACGCTGAAGCGCTGACTACATGCGCTCTGAATACGCACTGCTGATTGGCTGATAATGCTTCGTGTGTACCAATCAGATGGTTGTGTGGGTGGGACAATGCTGCGTGTGTACCAATCAGATGGTTGTGTGGGTGGGACAATGCTGCGTGTGTACCAATCAGATGGTTGTATGGGTGGGACAATGCTGCGTGCTGAGACAGAGGCAGCCGCAGAAGGAGCAAAGCAACTTGTTAAGACTTTAGCAGCTAAAGTTAGCTTTAGCTTAGAAACTCGTTCGGTACACCCCCGTACCGAACCGAAAGCCCCGTACCGAAACGGTTCAATACAAAACACATAACGTTACACCCCTAGCAGATACAAATGACACATTCATGTTTTTGTGTAATGATGACAACGTATGCTAACGCGGACGATTGACTAGTTGATGGTTTTCTTTTCAAATGTTCGTTCATAGCCGTTGTGCTGCTATGATAGGCCATTTACGCTCGACACTGTGCATACAACAACATTATTAGGCTGTGTATTGAAATACTCCCACATTTTTGACGACTTTTGGCGTGCGTTTTTCCCCCTCGCTCGCACAGTCTGCTTTGCGCTCCGCCATGACGGTAGTGTGACGTAATTATGCGACGCGTCGACGCACAAAAACGGCGTCGACGTATTTACATAACCGATGACGTCGACTACGTCGACGCGTCGTTTCAGCCTTACTGCAGTCGTCAGTCCGGTTTGCCAGTTTGAGGTTCCCAAAAAACTCCTGACTCCCGAGTGAATTTTCCAACTTTCGGTTTGGATTTGAGTCTGGGTCTGGGTCTGCGTGTCCCGACTGCACTGACTTGTGTTCTGGTGCGCCATAAGATGAAGGACTCACAAGTGGTTTTGGAACTCTGTGGGAAGCTCCGGCATCCGCGGTAATTTCACGTAGAGGTGACCTGATGCAACTTTTTCACTTGTGATACGGTACCGATGTTGGAGCCTTGGCCGATATTAATCCGATACGACACGAGCAGGAATCGTACATACTTTTATTGTCGGCGGTGTGGAATGCAAGAAAAAGTTTGATCAAGTGAAAAAAGTCAGGGAACAATGGTAGGTAAGAAAAACACTAAAACGATTTATTACTAACCGTCTGGAATGGACTTTAAGTTGAAGTGGAGTGGTCATTTTTTTTCATTTGAATGACGCAATAAGTTCCGCCTTGGAGACTTTGTATGTGTAAGTGATATGCAACTATAATTAGTTGATACTTGTTTGTATTGACTAATGTGCTCTTGTATTGTTCAATGATTAGTATCTATGTCTAGCTTGTGTGCTATTGTGTGCTTAGCTGTTGTGTAGCTGCTAGCTCCTAGTAGCATATTTACCTTTTGTAAATACTTGACTAAAATAGAAGAAATTGTGTGCTTAATGGAGGACAATTAGATGTTAACTGGCTGTCCAGCTTTGCACATGTAAACACACTGCAGGAGTGCTTGTATCGCACATGATATCACACACAGGTAAACAGGCCACAGGACTGCTTGGATCGTACATGATATCACACACAAGTAAACACGCCGCGAGACTGCATGTATTGCACATAACATCACACACAAGTAAATACGCTGCAGGACTGCCTGTATCGCACATGATATCACACAAGTAAATATGCTGAAGGACAGCTTGTATCGCACACAATATCACACACAAGTAAAAACGCCACGGGACTGCTTGTATCGCACATGATATCGCACACCAGTAAACACGCTGCAGCACTGCTTGTATCGCACATGATATCGCACACAAGTAAACACGCTGCAAGACTGTTTGTATCGCACATGATATCACACACGAGTAAACAAGCCGCAGGACTGCTTACATCGGACATGATATCACACACAAGTAAACACGCTGCATGACTGTCTGTATCGCACAAGATATCACACACAAGTAAACAGTCTGCCGGACTGCTTGTATCGCACATGATATCACACACAAGTAAACACCGCAAGGCTGCTGGTATCGCACATGATATCACAAACAAGTAAACACACTGCAGGACTGTTTGTATCGCACATGATATCGCACAAGAGTAAACATGCCGCAGGACTGCTTGAATTGCACATGATATCACACACAAGTAAACACGCCGCAGGGCTGCTAGTATCGCACATGATATCACACACAAGTAAACACGCTGCAGGACTGTATGTATCGCACATGATATCACACACGAGTAAACAAGCCGCAGGACTGCTTACATCGGACATGATATCACACACAAGTAAACACACCGCAGGACTGCTCGTATGGCACATGATATCACACACAAGTAAACACGCTGAAGCACTGCTTGTATCGCACATGATATCACACACAAGTAAACAGTCTGCCGGACTGCTTGTATCGCACATGATATCACACACAAGTAAACAGTCTGCCGGACTGCTTGTATCGCACATGATATCACACACAAGTAAACACGCCGCAGGGCTACTAGTATCGCACATGATATCACACACAAGTAAACACGCTGCAGGGCTGCTTGTATTGCACATGATATCACACACAAGTAAACACGCTGCAGGGCTGCTTGTATCGCACACGATATCCCACACAAGTAAACACGCTGCAGCACTGCTTGTATCGCACATGAGATCACACACAAGTAAACACGCTGCAGCACTGCTTGTATTGCACATGATATCCCACACAAATAAACAGTCTGCCGGACTGCTTGTATCGCACATGATATCACACACAAGTAAACACACCGCAGGGCTGCTAGTATCGCACATGATATCACAAACAAGTAAACACACTGCAGGACTGTTTGTATCGCACATGATATCACACACAAGTAAACACTATGCAGGACTGCTTGAATCGCACATGATATCACACACAAGTAAACACGCTGCAGCTCTGCTTGTATCGCACATGATATCACACACAAGTAAACACGCCGCAGGGCTGCTAGTATCGCACATGATATCACACACAAGTAAACACTATGCATGACTGCTTGAATCGCACATGATATCACACACAAGTAAACATGCCGCAGGGCTACTAGTATCGGACATGATATCACACACAAGTAAACAAGCTGCAGGGCTGCTCTTATCACACATGATATCACACACAAGTAAACACGCTGCAGCACTGCTTGTATCGCACATGATATCACACACACAAGTAAAGACGCTGCAGGACTGCTTGTATCGCACATGATAACACACAAGTAAACACGCTGCAGCACTGCTTATATCGCACATGATAACACACAAGTAAACACGCTGCAGCACTGCTTGTATCGCACATGATAACACACAAGTAAACACGCCGCAGCACTGCTTGTATCGCACATGATAACACACACAAGTAAACACGCCGCAGCACTGCTTATATCGCACATTATAACACACACAAGTAAACACGCCGCAGCACTGCTTGTATCGCACATGATAACACACACAAGTAAACACGCCGCAGCACTGCTTGTATCGCACATGATAACACACAAGTAAACACGCCGCAGCACTGCTTATATCGCACATTATAACACACACAAGTAAACACGCCGCAGCACTGCTTGTATCGCACATGATATCACACACAAGTAAACACGCTGCAATCGCTAAATGAACACATGAATATAAATCACCAAATGACCCAGTCCGTCCTCCCACACACGGACTACTGCAGCTAATATGGAGCCTCGTTATATTAATGAACACATGAATATGAGTCACTAAATGAACATTCAAATAAGTCATTAAATGAATACATGAATATAAGTCACCCAATTATTACATTAATATAAGTCACTAAATGAATACATGAATATAAGTCACCCAATTATTACATTAATATAAGTCACAAAATAAACATATTAATGTAAGTCACTAAATTAACACATTAATATAAGTCACTAAATGAATACATGAATATAAGTCACTAAATGAATACATCAATATACGTCACTAAATGAACACATGAATATAAGTCACCAAATGACCCAGTCCGTCTTGCCACACACGGACTACTGCAGCTAATATGGAGCCTCGTTATATTAATGAACACATGAATATGAGTCACTAAATGAATACATTAATATAAGTCACTAAATGAATACATGAATATAAGTCACCCAATTATTACATTAATATAAGTCACTAAATGAAAACATGAATATAAGTCACCCAATTATTACATTAATATAAGTCACAAAATAAACATTAATATAAGTCACTAAATGAACACATTAATATAAGTCACTAAACTATTACATGAATATAAGTCACTAAATGAATACATCAATATAAGTCACTAAATGAACACATGAATATAAGTCACTAAATGACCCAGTCCGTCCTCCCACACACGGACTACTACAGCAAACATGTAGCCTCATTATATTAATGAACACATGACTATAAGTCAGTAAATGAACACGTGACTATAAGTCAGTAAATGAACACGTGACTATAAGTCAGTAAATGAACACATGAACATAAGTCAGTAAATGAACACATGAACATAAGTCAGTAAATGAACACGTGACTATAAGTCAGTAAATGAACACGTGACTATAAATCAGTAAATGAACACATGTCTATAAGTCAGTAAATGAAGACGTGACTATAAGTCAGTAAATGAACACGTGACTATAAGTCAGTAAATGAACACATGACTATAAGTCAGTAAATGAACACATGAATATAAGTCAGTAAATGACCCAGTCACACACAGACTACTGCAGCAAACATGTAGTCTCATTATATTAATGAACACATGAACATAAGTCAGTAAATGAACACATAACTATAAGTCAGTAAATGAACACATGACTATAAGTCAGTAAATGAACACATGACTATAAGTCAGTAAATGAACACATGACTATACGTCAGTAAATGAACACATGAATATAAGTCAGTAAATGACCCAGTCACACACAGACTACTGCAGCAAACATGTAGTCTCATTATATTAATGAACACATGAACATAAGTCAGTAAATGAACACATAACTATAAGTCAGTAAATGAACACATGACTATAAGTCAGTAAATGAACACATGACTATAAGTCAGTAAATGAACACATGACTATACGTCAGTAAATGACCCAGTCACACACAGACTACTGCAGCAAACATATAGCCTCATTATATTAATGAACACATGACTATAAGTCAGTAAATGAACACATGACTATAAGTCAGTAAATGAACACATGAATATAAGTCAGTAAATGACCGAGTCACACACAGACTACTGCAGCAAACATGTAGCCTCATTATATTAATGAACACATGAATATAAGTCAGTAAATGAACACATGACTATAAGTCAGTAAATGAACACATGACTATAAGTCAGTAAATGACCCAGTCACACACAGACTACTGCAGCAAATATATAGCCTCATTATATTAATGAACACATGACTATAAGTCAGTAAATGAACACATGACTATAAGTCAGTAAATGAACACATGGATATAAGTCAGTAAATGACAGAGTCACACACAGACTACTGCAGCAAACATGTAGCCTCATTATATTAATGAACACATGAATATAAGTCAGTAAATGAACACATGACTATAAGTCAGTAAATGAACACATGAATATAAGTCAGTAAATGACCCAGTCACACACAGACTACTGCAGCAAATATATAGCCTCATTATATTAATGAACACATGACTATAAGTCAGTAAATGAACACATGACTATAAGTCAGTAAATGAACACATGAATATAAGTCAGTAAATGAACACGTGACTATAAGTCAGTAAATGAACACATGACTATAAGTCAGTAAATGAACACATGAATATAAGTCAGTAAATGACCCAGTCACACACAGACTACTGCAGCAAACATATAGCCTCATTATATTAATGAACACATGACTATAAGTCAGTAAATGAACACATGGATATAAGTCAGTAAATGACAGAGTCACACACAGACTACTGCAGCAAACATGTAGCCTCATTATATTAATGAACACATGAATATAAGTCAGTAAATGAACACATGACTATAAGTCAGTAAATGAACACATGACTATAAGTCAGTAAATGACCCAGTCACACACAGACTACTGCAGCAAACATATAGCCTCATTATATTAATGAACACATGACTATAAGTCAGTAAATGAACACATGACTATAAGTCAGTAAATGAACACATGAATATAAGTCAGTAAATGACCGAGTCACACACAGACTACTGCAGCAAACATGTAGCCTCATTATATTAATGAACACATGAATATAAGTCAGTAAATGAACACATGACTATAAGTCAGTAAATGAACACATGAATATAAGTCAGTAAATGACCCAGTCACACACAGACTACTGCAGCAAACATGTAGCCTCATTATATTAATGAACACATGAATATAAGTCAGCAAATGAACACATGACTATAAGTCAGTAAATGAACACATGAATATAAGTCAGTAAATGACCCAGTCACACACAGACTACTGCAGCAAACATGTAGCCTCATTATATTAATGAACACATGAATATAAGTCAGTAAATGAACACATGACTATAAGTCAGTAAATGAACACATGACTATAAGTCAGTAAATGAACACATGACTATAAGTCAGTAAATGACCCAGTCACACACAGACTACTGCAGCAAACATATAGCCTCATTATATTAATGAACACATGACTATAAGTCAGTAAATGAACACATGACTATAAGTCAGTAAATGAACACATGAATATAAGTCAGTAAATGACCGAGTCACA
>NC_084741.1:330598-349766 GCF_033978785.1 Entelurus aequoreus
TACTAGGTCTGCTGCGTGCTACTAGGTCTGCTGCGTGTTACTAGGTCTGCTGCGTGCTACTAGGTCTGCTGCGTGCTACTAGGTCTGCTGCGTGCTACTAGGTCTGCTGCGGGTTACTAGGTCTGCTGCGTGCTACTAGGTCTGCTGCGTGCTACTAGGTCTGCTGCGTGTTACTAGGTCTGCTGCGTGCTACTAGGTCTGCTGCGGGTTACTAGGTCTGCTGCGTGTTACTAGGTCTGCTGCGTGCTACTAGGTCTGCTGCGTGCTACTAGGTCTGCTGCGTGCTACTAGGTCTGCTGCGGGTTACTAGGTCTGCTGCGTGTTACTAGGTCTGCTGCGTGCTACTAGGTCTGCTGCGTGCTACTAGGTCTGCTGCGTGCTACTAGGTCTGCTGCGTGCTACTAGGTCTGCTGCGTGCTACTAGGTCTGCTGCGTGTTACTAGGTCTGCTGCGTGCTACTAGGTCCTGCTGCGTGTTACTAGGTCTGCTGCGTGCTACTAGGTCTGCTGCGTGCTACTAGGTCTGCTGCGTGCTACTAGGTCTGCTGCGTGCTACTAGGTCTGCTGCGTGCTACTAGGTCTGCTGCGTGTTACTAGGTCTGCTGCGTGCTACTAGGTCTGCTGCGGGTTACTAGGTCTGCTGCGTGTTACTAGGTCTGCTGCGTGCTACTAGGTCTGCTGCGTGTTACTAGGTCTGCTGCGTGCTACTAGGTCTGCTGCGTGCTACTAGGTCTGCTGCGTGTTACTAGGTCTGCTGCGTGCTACTAGGTCTGCTGCGTGCTACTAGGTCTGCTGCGTGCTACTAGGTCTGCTGCGTGTTACTAGGTCTGCTGCGTGCTACTAGGTCTGCTGCGTGTTACTAGGTCTGCTGCGTGCTACTAGGTCTGCTGCGTGCTACTAGGTCTGCTGCGTGTTACTAGGTCTGCTGCGTGCTACTAGGTCTGCTGCGTGCTACTAGGTCTGCTGCGTGCTACTAGGTCTGCTGCGTGCTACTAGGTCTGCTGCGTGCTACTAGGTCTGCTGCGTGCTACTAGGTCTGCTGCGTGTTACTAGGTCTGCTGCGTGCTACTAGGTCTGCTGCGTGCTACTAGGTCTGCTGCGTGCTACTAGGTCTGCTGCGTGTTACTAGGTCTGCTGCGTGCTACTAGGTCTGCTGCGTGCTACTAGGTCTGCTGCGTGTTACTAGGTCTGCTGCGTGCTACTAGGTCTGCTGCGTGCTACTAGGTCTGCTGCGTGCTACTAGGTCTGCTGCGTGCTACTAGGTCTGCTGCGTGCTACTAGGTCTGCTGCGTGCTACTAGGTCTGCTGCGTGTTACTAGGTCTGCTGCGTGCTACTAGGTCTGCTGCGTGCTACTAGGTCTGTTGCGTGCTACTAGGTCTGCTGCGTGTTACTAGGTCTGCTGCGTGCTACTAGGTCTGCTGCGTGCTACTAGGTCTGCTGCGTGTTACTAGGTCTGCTGCGTGCTACTAGGTCTGCTGCGTGCTACTAGGTCTGCTGCGTGCTACTAGGTCTGCTGCGTGTTACTAGGTCTGCTGCGTGTTACTAGGTCTGCTGCGTGCTACTAGGTCTGCTGCGTGTTACTAGGTCTGCTGCGTGCTACTAGGTCTGCTGCGTGTTACTAGGTCTGCTGCGTGCTACTAGGTCTGCTGCGTGCTACTAGGTCTGCTGCGTGTTACTAGGTCTGCTGCGTGCTACTAGGTCTGCTGCGTGTTACTAGGTCTGCTGCGTGTTACTAGGTCTGCTGCGTGCTACTAGGTCTGCTGCGTGCTACTAGGTCTGCTGCGTGCTACTAGGTCTGCTGCGTGCTACTAGGTCTGCTGCGTGTTACTAGGTCTGCTGCGGGTTACTAGGTCTGCTGCGTGCTACTAGGTCTGCTGCGTGCTACTAGGTCTGCTGCGTGTTACTAGGTCTGCTGCGTGCTACTAGGTCTGCTGCGGGTTACTAGGTCTGCTGCGTGTTACTAGGTCTGCTGCGTGCTACTAGGTCTGCTGCGTGTTACTAGGTCTGCTGCGTGCTACTAGGTCTGCTGCGTGCTACTAGGTCTGCTGCGTGTTACTAGGTCTGCTGCGTGCTACTAGGTCTGCTGCGTGCTACTAGGTCTGCTGCGTGCTACTAGGTCTGCTGCGTGTTACTAGGTCTGCTGCGTGCTACTAGGTCTGCTGCGTGCTACTAGGTCTGCTGCGTGTTACTAGGTCTGCTGCGTGCTACTAGGTCTGCTGCGTGCTACTAGGTCTGCTGCGTGTTACTAGGTCTGCTGCGTGCTACTAGGTCTGCTGCGTGTTACTAGGTCTGCTGCGTGCTACTAGGTCTGCTGCGTGCTACTAGGTCTGCTGCGTGCTACTAGGTCTGCTGCGTGTTACTAGGTCTGCTGCGTGCTACTAGGTCTGCTGCGTGCTACTAGGTCTGCTGCGTGTTACTAGGTCTGCTGCGTGCTACTAGGTCTGCTGCGTGCTACTAGGTCTGCTGCGTGTTACTAGGTCTGCTGCGTGCTACTAGGTCTGCTGCGTGTTACTAGGTCTGCTGCGTGCTACTAGGTCTGCTGCGTGTTACTAGGTCTGCTGCGTGCTACTAGGTCTGCTGCGTGTTACTAGGTCTGCTGCGTGCTACTAGGTCTGCTGCGTGCTACTAGGTCTGCTGCGTGTTACTAGGTCTGCTGCGTGCTACTAGGTCTGCTGCGTGCTACTAGGTCTGCTGCGTGCTACTAGGTCTGCTGCGTGCTACTAGGTCTGCTGCGTGCTACTAGGTCTGCTGCGTGCTACTAGGTCTGCTGCGTGTTACTAGGTCTGCTGCGTGCTACTAGGTCTGCTGCGTGCTACTAGGTCTGCTGCGTGCTACTAGGTCTGCTGCGTGTTACTAGGTCTGCTGCGTGCTACTAGGTCTGCTGCGTGCTACTAGGTCTGCTGCGTGTTACTAGGTCTGCTGCGTGCTACTAGGTCTGCTGCGTGCTACTAGGTCTGCTGCGTGCTACTAGGTCTGCTGCGTGCTACTAGGTCTGCTGCGTGCTACTAGGTCTGCTGCGTGCTACTAGGTCTGCTGCGTGCTACTAGGTCTGCTGCGTGTTACTAGGTCTGCTGCGTGCTACTAGGTCTGCTGCGTGTTACTAGGTCTGCTGCGTGTTACTAGGTCTGCTGCGTGCTACTAGGTCTGCTGCGTGCTACTAGGTCTGCTGCGTGTTACTAGGTCTGCTGCGTGTTACTAGGTCTGCTGCGTGCTACTAGGTCTGCTGCGTGCTACTAGGTCTGCTGCGTGTTACTAGGTCTGCTGCGTGCTACTAGGTCTGCTGCGTGCTACTAGGTCTGCTGCGTGCTACTAGGTCTGCTGCGTGCTACTAGGTCTGCTGCGTGTTACTAGGTCTGCTGCGTGCTACTAGGTCTGCTGCGTGCTACTAGGTCTGCTGCGTGCTACTAGGTCTGCTGCGTGCTACTAGGTCTGCTGCGTGCTACTAGGTCTGCTGCGTGCTACTAGGTCTGCTGCGTGCTACTAGGTCTGCTGCGTGTTACTAGGTCTGCTGCGTGCTACTAGGTCTGCTGCGTGCTACTAGGTCTGTTGCGTGCTACTAGGTCTGCTGCGTGTTACTAGGTCTGCTGCGTGCTACTAGGTCTGCTGCGTGCTACTAGGTCTGCTGCGTGTTACTAGGTCTGCTGCGTGCTACTAGGTCTGCTGCGTGCTACTAGGTCTGCTGCGTGTTACTAGGTCTGCTGCGTGCTACTAGGTCTGCTGCGTGCTACTAGGTCTGCTGCGTGTTACTAGGTCTGCTGCGTGCTACTAGGTCTGCTGCGTGTTACTAGGTCTGCTGCGTGCTACTAGGTCTGCTGCGTGTTACTAGGTCTGCTGCGTGCTACTAGGTCTGCTGCGTGCTACTAGGTCTGCTGCGTGTTACTAGGTCTGCTGCGTGCTACTAGGTCTGCTGCGTGTTACTAGGTCTGCTGCGTGTTACTAGGTCTGCTGCGTGCTACTAGGTCTGCTGCGTGCTACTAGGTCTGCTGCGTGTTACTAGGTCTGCTGCGTGTTACTAGGTCTGCTGCGTGCTACTAGGTCTGCTGCGTGCTCTAGGTCTGCTGCGTGTTACGTCACGCTTTCACCTTCAACCTCTACGACGATACATGTGTTGCAGCATGGCTGATATTTCAAAGTGTGGGAGATACATGTGTTGCAGCATGGCTGATATTTCAAAGTGTGGGAGATACATGTGTTGCAGCATGGCTGATATTTCACAGTGTGGGAGATACATGTGTTGCAGCATGGCTGATATTTCACAGTGTGGGAGATACATGTGTTGCAGCATGGCTGATATTTCACAGTGTGGGAGATACATGTGTTGCAGCATGGCTGATATTTCACAGTGTGGGAGATACATGTGTTGCAGCATGGCTGATATTTCACAGTGTGGGAGATACATGTGTTGCAGCATGGCTGATATTTCACAGTGTGGGAGATACATGTGTTGCAGCATGGCTGATATTTCAAAGTGTGGGAGATACATGTGTTGCAGCATGGCTGATATTTCACAGTGTGGGAGATACATGTGTTGCAGCATGGCTGATATTTCACAGTGTGGGAGATACATGTGTTGCAGCATGGCTGATATTTCAAAGTGTGGGAGATACATGTGTTGCAGCATGGCTGATATTTCACAGTGTGGGAGATACATGTGTTGCAGCATGGCTGATATTTCAAAGTGTGGGAGATACATGTGTTGCAGCATGGCTGATATTGTGCACCATATAAGATGTTTGCTCATGTAAATGATGAGATATTTTTCAAGTCAACTGAACAAATATTGACCTCTGCTACATATTTGGCACAATATTACTCAGTCAGTCAAGATTCTCCCTGGATAAAATAATAAATGACTATTCTAGCTGCAAATGTCTGCTTTTTGGTGCAATATCTACATAGGTGTATAGAGGCCCATTTCCAGCAACTATCACTCCAGTGTTCTAATGGTACAATGTGTTTGCTCATTGGCTCAGAAGGCTAATTGATGATTAGAAAACCCTTGTGCAATCATGTTCACACATCTGAAAACACTTTAGCTCGTTACAGAAGCTACAAAACTGACCTTCCTTTGAACAGATTGACTTTCTGGAGCATCACATTTGTGGGGTCAATTAAACGCTCAAAATGGCCAGAAAAAGAGAACTTTCATCTGAAACTCCACAGTCTATTCTTCTTCTTAGAAATGAAGGCTCAAACACTAAATTGTTTGGGTGACCCCAAACTTTTGAACAGTAGTGTATATGTGTATATATATGTTTATATATATATATATATATATATATATATATATATATATATATATATATATATATATATATATATATATATATATATATATATACATACATGATGAGAGATGTATTTTTTAAAATACATTCTAACTTGTAAATGAAAGTAAATAAAAGTCAGCTTGCAGCGTAGCCAATGGGAGGTCCTCTATTCCGCCCATTTATCTTTACACATAACCATTGAAAAACAACACCAACAATACTCCATTTACATTTGGTGACTTGAATATTTCCGCCTTTGTGCGCGCCTTTTGTTTCCATAGTCAAGTTGTTACCTCCACTGTGAGCGCTTTTTGTTTATTCCTTTTTTATTGTTAAAATTAAATCATGTATTCAAACTCACGTCTGGCTCGCGCCAATTTTCCGTTGCCTTCCGGAGAAGCAAACCTCAAGAACCCAGTCATGACAGAAGGACGCCAGCACAAGAACGTTTTTCCGCAAAAAAGTTGGACGAGGGAGCGTGGGAAGTCCTGCGCGCTATGGAAGCGGAAACACTGCGCTTTTCCCCCAGGGAGCGCAGGGCGATGATGTGGGGGCCCGGAGGCAAGCTGGTGCCAATCGGCGTGTCGCTCTCGTCCCGGAAACGTCGCCAAGGAAAGACTTCCGCGAGTGGACAGGATGCACCACTCCCGCGGGCTCCTCCCCCTCCGGGCGGAGATGGAAGACAGCCAGCCTGGCAGCTCAAGGAGCACGCCAGAGACCTGGAGATTTATTTTCCAAATTCTATATCCTGTCAATCACAGTCACCCAGTTTTCATGCCCCGCCCCCCAGGACTCAAGCCATGCCCATGTCACAAACATTTTTTTTCTCACCCACAAAGTCCCAGGTAGAAAAAGAAAGACTTTATGGACAATTTAAAGGGGAGGATTTTGCCCCCCTCCTGACCTCCCTCCACCCACCCCAAAAGACGGTTCCAGACCGCGGGGAGCGCGTCTGGTATCCGCTCCTTGAAGGGGGGGAGGGGGCTAGGGCTGGGAGCTGTTCAGGTGTGGTCGCTCATCGTCACGCCAAGCCACAGCCTCCAGTACGACCACCACCACCAGTCTTTCGTCACGCCAAGCCACAGCCTCCAGCACGACCACCACCACCAGTCTTTTGTCACGCCAAGCCACAGCCTCCAGCACGACCACCACCACCAGTCTTTTGTCACGCCAAGCCACAGCCTCCAGCACGACCACCACCACCAGTCTTTTGTCACGCCAAGCCACAGCCTCCAGCACCACCAACACCACCAGTCTTTTGTCACGCCAAGCCACAGCCTCCAGCACGACCACCACCACCAGTCTTTTGTCACGCCAAGCCACAGCCTCCAGCACGACCACCACCACCAGTCTTTCGACCTGCCAAGCCACAGCCTCCAGCACGACCACCACCACCAGTCTTTTGTCACGCCAAGCCACAGCCTCCAGCACAACCACCACCACCAGTCTTTCGACCTGCCAAGCCACAGCCTCCAGCTCCACGCCAAGCGCCACCAGTTGCAGCTCCACTCCAAGCGCCACCAGTCGCAACTCCACGCCAAGTGCCACCAGTCGCAGCTCCACGCCAAGCGCCACCAGTCGCAGCTCCACGCCGCCAAGTGCCGCCAGTCGCAGCTTCACGACACCAAGTGCCGCCAGTCGCAGCTTCACGCCGCCAAGTGCCGCCAGTCGCAGCTCCACGGCGCCAAGTGCCGCCAGTCACAGCTCCACGACGCCAAGTGCCGCCAGTCGCAGCTCCACGACGCCAAGTGCCGCCAGTCGCAGCTCCACGACGCCAAGTGCCGCCAGTCGCAGCTCCACGACGCCTAGTGCCGCCAGTCGCAGCTCCACGACGCCAAGTGCCGCCAGTCGCAGCTCCACGACGCCTAGTGCCGCCAGTCGCAGCTCCACGACAAGACCAAGTCCAAGCACCGCCACGCCAAGACCAAGTCCAAGCACCGCCACGCCAAGACCAAGTCCAAGACCAACCACGCCAAGACCAAGTCCAAGACCAACCACGCCAAGTCCAAGACCAACCATGCCAACACCAAGACCAAGACCAACCATGCCAAGACCAAGTCCAAGACCAACCACGCCAAGTCCAAGACCAACCATGCCAACACCAAGACCAAGTCCAAGACCAACCATGCCAAGACCAAGACCCTCGCCAAGACCAAGACCCAGACCCTCGCCAAGACCCTCGCCAAGACCAAGACCCTCCAAGCAGCCAAGACCCTCCAAGCGGCCAAGACCAAGCTTCGCCGCCCGAAGTGCCACGCCAAGCTTCGCCGCCTGCTTCGTCTGCTGCACCCGCACCTGCGTCATCTGCGGCTTCCACGCCTGCAATGACGACAACGCGCCTGCCTCCTCGTCTGCCACGGTTGTGTCCACTACCTGGTCGTCCGCCACGCCAAGTGCGCCCCCCTCTTCGTCGGCCACGCATGTGGCCCTTCCCGGGTCCCCCACCTCGCCTGTGGCGGCGGCGTTCCACTCGCCGCCACCACATGACTATGCCTCGGTGGATTCGGGGCCACTTGGCCTGGCGACCCACCGCCATGTCCCCCTCCCGCCCTCCCATGACTCTTGATCCTGTTTTTTGGACATCTGGGATCTGTCCGTAAGGGGGGTTCTGTCATGTCTGTTCATGTTTTTGTTTTGGCCATGTGTTTGTTTTTTGGACTCTTTTTAGTTCCTGGTTGCACTTCCTTGTTTGGTTTGGTTTCCATGGTCACCCATTAGTTTTCACCTGTCTTGTCACGCACCTGTTTCACGTTTCGAGTCACGCACCTGTTTCCACTGATCACGTCACTATTTAAATGTGTCTGTTTCTGTAGTTGGTCCTGGCGTCCTCACACATTCACACTCTGCTTCATGTCACGTCACAGTTCTTTGCCAAGTAAGTTTTGTTCATTTATGCCACGGTTAGTGTTTTTGTTTTATTGTTCATAGTTTCTGCCTTTGTGCAAGTTTTGTGTTTATATCCAAGTTTTGTATTTCGCCTTTGTATGCGCCTTTTGTTTTCATAGTCAAGTTGTTACCTCCACTGTGAGCGCTTTTTGTTTATTCCTTTTTTATTGTTCAAATTAAATCATGTATTCAACTTCACGCCATGTCCGCTCCAACTTTTATTGCATCTCGGAAAAACAAACCCGCCATATTCCACACCAGGACAGCTACAATGTTGTGCCTATTTTTTTATTTTTTTATTTTTTACAGAAAATACGCTTTCTATCTATTTTTAATCATTTATCTTTGTGTTTTCTTTCTCTTCTGTATCCCTCTGACCCCAAAGACCCGACCTCCTGTTGGCAAAGTGCACCACTGTCCCACTGTGTGTGTGTGTGTGTGTGTGTGTGTGTGTGTGTGTGTGTGTGTGTGTGTGTGTGTGTGTGTGTGTGTGTGTGTGTGTGTGTGTGTGTGTGTGTGTGTGTGTGTTCTGGCAATGCTTACTTAATGGGGACATGGCTCTGTTTACACAGTCACCTTTAGGGGACCTCTGACGGTATGGGGACAAAAAAACAGGTCTCCTAAAGGGAAACCTTTTTAAATGATAGTGATATTACATGACATTACATGATAGTCATATTACATGACATTACATGATAGTCATATTACATGACATTACATGATAGTCATATTACATGACATTACATGATAGTCATATTACATGACATTACATGATAGTCATATTACATGACATTACATGATAGTCATATTACATGACATTACATGATAGTCATATTACATGACATTACATGATAGTCATATTACATTACATTACATTATCATTACATTTTGATATTATTACCTTAAAGTATGATTGACATTCAGAATGTTCCATCCTTCTATATATGCTAGTTGTAGTTGCAGACAACTAAATAGCAGTTTTCAGTCATGTCACAGAAGATGCAGGATTTGCTTGAACATTGAAGTGGTGAAAGTTCCTCTAAGATGTAGTGTTGTATTCTGACCATCATGTCATAAAGTGGTGAAAGTTCCTATAAGAGGACAGCTGTAGTGTTGTATTCTGACCATCATGTCATATTTAATTAAAGTGGTGAAAGTTCCTATAAGAGGACAGCTGTAGTGTTGTATTCTGACCATCATGTCATATTTAATTAAAGTGGTGAAAGTTCCTCTAAGATGTAGTGTTGTATTCTGACCATCATGTCATAAAGTGGTGAAAGTTGCTATAAGAGGACAGCTGTAGTGTTGTATTCTGACCATCATGTCATATTTAATTAAAGTGGTGAAAGTTCCTATAAGAGGACAGCTGTAGTGTTGTATTCTGACCATCATGTCATATTTAATTAAAGTGGTGAAAGTTCCTATAAGAGGACAGCTGTAGTGTTGTATTCTGACCATCATGTCATATTTAATTAAAGTGGTGAAAGTTCCTATAAGAGGACAGCTGTAGTGTTGTATTCTGACCATCATGTCATATTTAATTAAAGTGGTGAAAGTTCCTCTAAGATGTAGTGTTGTATTCTGACCATCATGTCATAAAGTGGTGAAAGTTGCTATAAGAGGACAGCTGTAGTGTTGTATTCTGACCATCATGTCATATTTAATTAAAGTGGTGAAAGTTCCTATAAGAGGACAGCTGTAGTGTTGTATTCTGACCATCATGTCATATTTAATTAAAGTGGTGAAAGTTCCTGTAAGAGGACAGCTGTAGTGTTGTATTCTGACCATATGTCATATTTAATTAAAGTGGTGAAAGTTCCTGTAAGAGGACAGCTGTAGTGTTGTATTCTGACCATCATGTCATATTTAATTAAAGTGGTGAAAGTTCCTGTAAGAGGACAGCTGTAGTGTTGTATTCTGACCATCATGTCATATTTAATTAAAGTGGTGAAAGTTCCTCTAAGATGTAGTGTTGTATTCTGACCATCATGTCATAAAGTGGTGAAAGTTGCTATAAGAGGACAGCTGTAGTGTTGTATTCTGACCATCATGTCATATTTACTTTACACTTTTTTTAATTTTATTTAAATGGTCCTCAGTAGTCACGTACCAATTTGTGTGAATTATGCAAAATGATTTAAATGTGGTCCCCATGAACCACATGAAGTCTTTCCCCCAGGGTCCCCAGTAAAATGATCAGCACACTGTAAAAAAAAAAATCCTATTTTTATGGTTAATTTACTCTAAATTTCTACTGTAAGTTTTCTATTTTTTTTAAAATAATCTATAAAACTGTAGAATTGAAGACATTATCTGTAAATAAACAATCCGCCTGTTATTCGAAGTAATATGCTAGTAATGACAAACTATGTATATTTCTATTTTTTTACAGAAAAATACCAAATTAATTATACAGAGCATTTTCTGTTTTCTTAAATTACTTTCAAATTCATGTAAAATGACAGTAATTATCTTTCATTAAATATGTAGCTTGTTATATAAAAGTCTATGTCCATACTAACAATGTAACACCGGGGTGTCATGATCATACTAACATGTAACACAGGGGTGTCATGATCATACTAACATGTAACACAGGGGTGTCATGATCATACTAACATGTAACACAGGGGTGTCATGATCATACTAACATGTAACACAGGGGTGTCATGATCATACTAACATGTAACACAGGGGTGTCATGATCATACTAACATGTAACACAGGGGTGTCATGATCATACTAACATGTAACACAGGGGTGTCATGATCATACTAACAATGTAACACAGGGGTGTCATGATCATACTAACATGTAACACAGGGGTGTCATGATCATACTAACATGTAACACAGGGGTGTCATGATCATACTAACATGTAACACAGGGGTGTCATGATCATACTAACATGTAACACAGGGGTGTCATGATCATACTAACATGTAACACAGGGGTGTCATGATCATACTAACATGTAACACAGGGGTGTCATGATACTAACAATGTAACACAGGGGTGTCATGATCATACTAACATGTAACACAGGGGTGTCATGATCATACTAACATGTAACACAGGGGTGTCATGATCATACTAACATGTAACACAGGGGTGTCATGATCATACTAACATGTAACACAGGGGTGTCATGATCATACTAACATGTAACACAGGGGTGTCATGATCATACTAACATGTAACACAGGGGTGTCATGATCATACTAACATGTAACACAGGGGTGTCATGATCATACTAACATGTAACACAGGGGTGTCATGATCATACTAACATGTAACACAGGGGTGTCATGATCATACTAACATGTAACACAGGGGTGTCATGATCATACTAACATGTAACACAGGGGTGTCATGATCATACTAACATGTAACACAGGGGTGTCATGATCATACTAACATGTAACACAGGGGTGTCATGATCATACTAACATGTAACACAGGGGTGTCATGATCATACTAACATGTAACACAGGGGTGTCATGATCATACTAACATGTAACACAGGGGTGTCATGATCATACTAACAATGTAACACAGGGGTGTCATGATCATACTAACATGTAACACAGGGTGTCATGATCATACTAACAATGTAACACAGGGGTGTCATGATCATACTAACATGTAACACAGGGGTGTCATGATCATACTAACATGTAACACAGGGGTGTCATGATCATACTAACAATGTAACACAGGGGTGTCATGATCATACTAACATGTAACACAGGGGTGTCATGATCATACTAACATGTAACACAGGGGTGTCATGATCATACTAACATGTAACACAGGGGTGTCATGATCATACTAACATGTAACACAGGGGTGTCATGATCATACTAACATGTAACACAGGGGTGTCATGATCATACTAACATGTAACACAGGGGTGTCATGATCATACTAACATGTAACACAGGGGTGTCATGATCATACTAACATGTAACACAGGGGTGTCATGATCATACTAACATGTAACACAGGGGTGTCATGATCATACTAACATGTAACACAGGGGTGTCATGATCATACTAACATGTAACACAGGGGTGTCATGATCATACTAACATGTAACACAGGGGTGTCATGATCATACTAACATGTAACACAGGGGTGTCATGATCATACTAACATGTAACACAGGGGTGTCATGATCATACTAACATGTAACACAGGGGTGTCATGATCATACTAACATGTAACACAGGGGTGTCATGATCATACTAACAATGTAACACAGGGGTGTCATGATCATACTAACATGTAACACAGGGGTGTCATGATCATACTAACATGTAACACAGGGGTGTCATGATCATACTAACATGTAACACAGGGGTGTCATGATCATACTAACATGTAACACAGGGGTGTCATGATCATACTAACATGTAACACAGGGGTGTCATGATCATACTAACATGTAACACAGGGGTGTCATGATCATACTAACATGTAACACAGGGGTGTCATGATCATACTAACATGTAACACAGGGGTGTCATGATCATACTAACATGTAACACAGGGGTGTCATGATCATACTAACATGTAACACAGGGGTGTCATGATCATACTAACATGTAACACAGGGGTGTCATGATCATACTAACATGTAACACAGGGGTGTCATGATCATACTAACATGTAACACAGGGGTGTCATGATCATACTAACATGTAACACAGGGGTGTCATGATCATACTAACATGTAACACAGGGGTGTCATGATCATACTAACATGTAACACAGGGGTGTCATGATCATACTAACATGTAACACAGGGGTGTCATGATCATACTAACATGTAACACAGGGGTGTCATGATCATACTAACATGTAACACAGGGGTGTCATGATCATACTAACAATGTAACACAGGGGTGTCATGATCATACTAACATGTAACACAGGGGTGTCATGATCATACTAACATGTAACACAGGGGTGTCATGATCATACTAACATGTAACACAGGGGTGTCATGATCATACTAACATGTAACACAGGGGTGTCATGATCATACTAACATGTAACACAGGGGTGTCATGATCATACTAACATGTAACACAGGGGTGTCATGATCATACTAACATGTAACACAGGGGTGTCATGATCATACTAACATGTAACACAGGGGTGTCATGATCATACTAACAATGTAACACAGGGGTGTCATGATCATACTAACATGTAACACAGGGGTGTCATGATCATACTAACATGTAACACAGGGGTGTCATGATCATACTAACATGTAACACAGGGGTGTCATGATCATACTAACATGTAACACAGGGGTGTCATGATCATACTAACAATGTAACACAGGGGTGTCATGATCATACTAACATGTAACACAGGGGTGTCATGATCATACTAACAATGTAACACAGGGGTGTCATGATCATACTAACATGTAACACAGGGGTGTCATGATCATACTAACATGTAACACAGGGGTGTCATGATCATACTAACATGTAACACAGGGGTGTCATGATCATACTAACATGTAACACAGGGGTGTCATGATCATACTAACATGTAACACAGGGGTGTCATGATCATACTAACATGTAACACAGGGGTGTCATGATCATACTAACAATGTAACACAGGGGTGTCATGATCATACTAACATGTAACACAGGGGTGTCATGATCATACTAACATGTAACACAGGGGTGTCATGATCATACTAACAATGTAACACAGGGGTGTCATGATCATACTAACATGTAACACAGGGGTGTCATGATCATACTAACATGTAACACAGGGGTGTCATGATCATACTAACATGTAACACAGGGTGTCATGATCATACTAACATGTAACACAGGGGTGTCATGATCATACTAACATGTAACACAGGGGTGTCATGATCATACTAACATGTAACACAGGGGTGTCATGATCATACTAACATGTAACACAGGGGTGTCATGATCATACTAACATGTAACACAGGGGTGTCATGATCATACTAACATGTAACACAGGGGTGTCATGATCATACTAACATGTAACACAGGGGTGTCATGATCATACTAACATGTAACACAGGGGTGTCATGATCATACTAACATGTAACACAGGGGTGTCATGATCATACTAACATGTAACACAGGGGTGTCATGATCATACTAACAATGTAACACAGGGGTGTCATGATCATACTAACATGTAACACAGGGGTGTCATGATCATACTAACAATGTAACACAGGGGTGTCATGATCATACTAACATGTAACACAGGGGTGTCATGATCATACTAACATGTAACACAGGGGTGTCATGATCATACTAACATGTAACACAGGGGTGTCATGATCATACTAACATGTAACACAGGGGTGTCATGATCATACTAACATGTAACACAGGGGTGTCATGATCATACTAACATGTAACACAGGGGTGTCATGATCATACTAACATGTAACACAGGGGTGTCATGATCATACTAACATGTAACACAGGGGTGTCATGATCATACTAACATGTAACACAGGGGTGTCATGATCATACTAACATGTAACACAGGGGTGTCATGATCATACTAACATGTAACACAGGGGTGTCATGATCATACTAACAATGTAACACAGGGGTGTCATGATCATACTAACATGTAACACAGGGGTGTCATGATCATACTAACATGTAACACAGGGGTGTCATGATCATACTAACATGTAACACAGGGGTGTCATGATCATACTAACATGTAACACAGGGGTGTCATGATCATACTAACATGTAACACAGGGGTGTCATGATCATACTAACATGTAACACAGGGGTGTCATGATCATACTAACAATGTAACACAGGGGTGTCATGATCATACTAACATGTAACACAGGGGTGTCATGATCATACTAACATGTAACACAGGGGTGTCATGATCATACTAACATGTAACACAGGGGTGTCATGATCATACTAACAATGTAACACAGGGGTGTCATGATCATACTAACATGTAACACAGGGGTGTCATGATCATACTAACATGTAACACAGGGGTGTCATGATCATACTAACAATGTAACACAGGGGTGTCATGATCATACTAACATGTAACACAGGGGTGTCATGATCATACTAACATGTAACACAGGGGTGTCATGATCATACTAACATGTAACACAGGGGTGTCATGATCATACTAACATGTAACACAGGGGTGTCATGATCATACTAACATGTAACACAGGGGTGTCATGATCATACTAACATGTAACACAGGGGTGTCATGATCATACTAACATGTAACACAGGGGTGTCATGATCATACTAACATGTAACACAGGGGTGTCATGATCATACTAACATGTAACACAGGGGTGTCATGATCATACTAACATGTAACACAGGGGTGTCATGATCATACTAACATGTAACACAGGGGTGTCATGATCATACTAACATGTAACACAGGGGTGTCATGATCATACTAACATGTAACACAGGGGTGTCATGATCATACTAACATGTAACACAGGGGTGTCATGATCATACTAACATGTAACACAGGGGTGTCATGATCATACTAACATGTAACACAGGGGTGTCATGATCATACTAACATGTAACACAGGGGTGTCATGATCATACTAACATGTAACACAGGGGTGTCATGATCATACTAACATGTAACACAGGGGTGTCATGATCATACTAACAATGTAACACAGGGGTGTCATGATCATACTAACATGTAACACAGGGGTGTCATGATCATACTAACATGTAACACAGGGGTGTCATGATCATACTAACATGTAACACAGGGGTGTCATGATCATACTAACAATGTAACACAGGGGTGTCATGATCATACTAACATGTAACACAGGGGTGTCATGATCATACTAACATGTAACACAGGGGTGTCATGATCATACTAACATGTAACACAGGGGTGTCATGATCATACTAACATGTAACACAGGGGTGTCATGATCATACTAACAATGTAACACAGGGGTGTCATGATCATACTAACATGTAACACAGGGGTGTCATGATCATACTAACATGTAACACAGGGGTGTCATGATCATACTAACATGTAACACAGGGGTGTCATGATCATACTAACAATGTAACACAGGGGTGTCATGATCATACTAACATGTAACACAGGGGTGTCATGATCATACTAACATGTAACACAGGGGTGTCATGATCATACTAACATGTAACACAGGGGTGTCATGATCATACTAACATGTAACACAGGGGTGTCATGATCATACTAACAATGTAACACAGGGGTGTCATGATCATACTAACATGTAACACAGGGGTGTCATGATCATACTAACAATGTAACACAGGGGTGTCATGATCATACTAACATGTAACACAGGGGTGTCATGATCATACTAACAATGTAACACAGGGGTGTCATGATCATACTAACATGTAACACAGGGGTGTCATGATCATACTAACATGTAACACAGGGGTGTCATGATCATACTAACATGTAACACAGGGGTGTCATGATCATACTAACATGTAACACAGGGGTGTCATGATCATACTAACATGTAACACAGGGGTGTCATGATCATACTAACATGTAACACAGGGGTGTCATGATCATACTAACATGTAACACAGGGGTGTCATGATCATACTAACATGTAACACAGGGGTGTCATGATCATACTAACATGTAACACAGGGGTGTCATGATCATACTAACATGTAACACAGGGGTGTCATGATCATACTAACATGTAACACAGGGGTGTCATGATCATACTAACATGTAACACAGGGGTGTCATGATCATACTAACATGTAACACAGGGGTGTCATGATCATACTAACATGTAACACAGGGGTGTCATGATCATACTAACATGTAACACAGGGGTGTCATGATCATACTAACATGTAACACAGGGGTGTCATGATCATACTAACATGTAACACAGGGGTGTCATGATCATACTAACATGTAACACAGGGGTGTCATGATCATACTAACATGTAACACAGGGGTGTCATGATCATACTAACATGTAACACAGGGGTGTCATGATCATACTAACAATGTAACACAGGGGTGTCATGATCATACTAACATGTAACACAGGGGTGTCATGATCATACTAACATGTAACACAGGGGTGTCATGATCATACTAACATGTAACACAGGGGTGTCATGATCATACTAACATGTAACACAGGGGTGTCATGATCATACTAACATGTAAAAACACAGGGGTGTCATGATCATACTAACATGTAACACAGGGGTGTCATGATCATACTAACATGTAACACAGGGGTGTCATGATCATACTAACAATGTAACACAGGGGTGTCATGATCATACTAACAATGTAACACAGGGGTGTCATGATCATACTAACATGTAACACAGGGGTGTCATGATCATACTAACATGTAACACAGGGGTGTCATGATCATACTAACATGTAACACAGGGGTGTCATGATCATACTAACATGTAACACAGGGGTGTCATGATCATACTAACATGTAACACAGGGGTGTCATGATCATACTAACATGTAACACAGGGGTGTCATGATCATACTAACATGTAACACAGGGGTGTCATGATCATACTAACATGTAACACAGGGGTGTCATGATCATACTAACATGTAACACAGGGGTGTCATGATCATACTAACATGTAACACAGGGGTGTCATGATCATACTAACATGTAACACAGGGGTGTCATGATCATACTAACATGTAACACAGGGGTGTCATGATCATACTAACATGTAACACAGGGGTGTCATGATCATACTAACATGTAACACAGGGGTGTCATGATCATAACATGTAACACAGGGGTGTCATGATCATACTAACATGTAACACAGGGGTGTCATGATCATACTAACAATGTAACACAGGGGTGTCATGATCATACTAACATGTAACACAGGGGTGTCATGATCATACTAACATGTAACACAGGGGTGTCATGATCATACTAACATGTAACACAGGGGTGTCATGATCATACTAACATGTAACACAGGGGTGTCATGATCATACTAACATGTAACACAGGGGTGTCATGATCATACTAACATGTAACACAGGGGTGTCATGATCATACTAACATGTAACACAGGGGTGTCATGATCATACTAACATGTAACACAGGGGTGTCATGATCATACTAACATGTAACACAGGGGTGTCATGATCATACTAACATGTAACACAGGGGTGTCATGATCATACTAACATGTAACACAGGGGTGTCATGATCATACTAACATGTAACACAGGGGTGTCATGATCATACTAACATGTAACACAGGGGTGTCATGATCATACTAACATGTAACACAGGGGTGTCATGATCATACTAACATGTAACACAGGGGTGTCATGATCATACTAACATGTAACACAGGGGTGTCATGATCATACTAACATGTAACACAGGGGTGTCATGATCATACTAACATGTAACACAGGGGTGTCATGATCATACTAACATGTAACACAGGGGTGTCATGATCATACTAACATGTAACACAGGGGTGTCATGATCATACTAACATGTAACACAGGGGTGTCATGATCATACTAACATGTAACACAGGGGTGTCATGATCATACTAACATGTAACACAGGGGTGTCATGATCATACTAACATGTAACACAGGGGTGTCATGATCATACTAACATGTAACACAGGGGTGTCATGATCATACTAACATGTAACACAGGGGTGTCATGATCATACTAACATGTAACACAGGGGTGTCATGATCATACTAACATGTAACACAGGGGTGTCATGATCATACTAACATGTAACACAGGGGTGTCATGATCATACTAACATGTAACACAGGGGTGTCATGATCATACTAACATGTAACACAGGGGTGTCATGATCATACTAACAATGTAACACAGGGGTGTCATGATCATACTAACATGTAACACAGGGGTG
>NC_084741.1:349786-390828 GCF_033978785.1 Entelurus aequoreus
TTTTCCTTCTCTCGATCGGACACTTAGAAAAAAAAAAAAAAAAAAAAAAATTGGATTTTTTCTAAGTACAAAATCGAGAGAGGCTAAAAATCACCTCTTTTTCCTTCTCTCGATCAGACACTTAGAAAAAAAATGGAAAAAAAAAAAAAAAAAATTTGGATTTTTTCTAACTACAAAATCGAGAGAGGCTAAAAATCACCTCTTTTTCCTTCTCTCGATCAGACACTTAGAAAAAAAACGGAAAAAAAAAAAAAAAAAAATTTGGATTTTTTCTAAGTACAAAATCGAGAGAGGCTAAAAATCACCTCTTTTTCCTTCTCTCGATCAGACACTTAGAAAAATAACGGAAAAAAAAAAAAAAAATTTGGATTTTTTCTAAGTACAAAATCGAGAGAGGCTAAAAATCACCTCTTTTTCCTTCTCTCGATCAGACACTTAGAAAAAAAACGGAAAAAAAAAAAAAAAAAAATTGGATTTTTTCTAAGTACAAAATCGAGAGAGGCTAAAAATCACCTCTTTTACCTTCTCTCGATCGGACACTTAGAAAAAAAAAAAAAAAAAAAAAAAATTGGGATTTTTTCTAAGTACAAAATCGAGAGAGGCTAAAAATCACCTCTTTTTCCTTCTCTCGATCAGACACTTAGAAAAAAAACGTAAAAAAAAAAAAAAAAATTTGGATTTTTTCTAAGTACAAAATCGAGAGAGGCTAAAAATCACCTCTTTTTCCTTCTCTCGATCAGACACTTAGAAAAAAAACGGAAAAAAAAAAAAAAAATTTGGATTTTTTCTAAGTACAAAATCGAGAGAGGCTAAAAATCACCTCTTTTTCCTTCTCTCGATCGGACACTTAGAAAAAAAAAAAAAAAAAAAAAAAAAAATTTGGATTTTTTCTAAGTACAAAATCGAGAGAGGCTAAAAATCACCTCTTTTTCCTTCTCTCGATCAGACACTTAGAAAAAAAACGGAAAAAAAAAATAAAAAATTTGGATTTTTTCTAAGTACAAAATCGAGAGAGGCTAAAAATCACCTCTTTTTCCTTCTCTCGATCGGACACTTAGAAAAAAAAAAAAAAAAAAAAAAAATTGGATTTTTTCTAAGTACAAAATCGAGAGAGGCTAAAAATCACCTCTTTTTCCTTCTCTCGATCAGACACTTAGAAAAAAAACGGAAAAAAAAAAAAAAAAAATTTGGATTTTTTTCTAAGTACAAAATCGAGAGTGGCTAAAAATCACCTCTTTTTCCTTCTCTCGATCAGACACTTAAAAAAAAAACGGAAAAAAAAAAAAAAAAAAATTTGGATTTTTTCTAAGTACAAAATCGAGAGAGGCTAAAAATCACCTCTTTTTCCTTTTCTCGATCAGACACTTAGAAAAAAAACGGAAAAAAAAAAAAAAAAAATTTGGATTTTTTCTAAGTACAAAATCGAGAGAGGCTAAAAATCACCTCTTTTTCCTTCTCTCGATCAGACACTTAGAAAAAAAACGGAAAAAAAAAAAAAAAAAAATTTGGATTTTTTCCAAGTACAAAATCGAGAGTGGCTAAAAATCACCTCTTTTTCCTTCTCTCGATCAGACACTTAGAAAAATAACGGAAAAAAAAAAAAAAAATTTGGATTTTTTCTAAGTACAAAATCGAGAGAGGCTAAAAATCACCTCTTTTTCCTTTTCTCGATCAGACACTTAGAAAAAAAACGGAAAAAAAAAAAAAAAAAATTTGGATTTTTTCTAAGTACAAAATCGAGAGAGGCTAAAAATCACCTCTTTTTCCTTCTCTCGATCAGACACTTAGAAAAAAAACGGAAAAAAAAAAAAAAAAAATTGGATTTTTTCTAAGTACAAAATCGAGAGTGGCTAAAAATCACCTCTTTTCCTTCTCTCGATCAGACACTTAGAAAAAAAACGGAAAAAAAAAAAAAAAAAATTTGGATTTTTTCTAAGTACAAAATCGAGAGAGGCTAAAAATCACCTCTTTTTCCTTTTCTCGATCAGACACTTAGAAAAAAAACTGAAAAAAAAAAAAAAAAAATTGGATTTTTTCTAAGTACAAAATCGAGAGAGGCTAAAAATCACCTCTTTTTCCTTCTCTCGATCAGACACTTAGAAAAAAAACTGAAAAAAAAAAAAAATAATTGGATTTTTTTCTAAGTACAAAATCGAGAGAGGCTAAAAATCACCTCTTTTTCCTTCTCTCGATCAGACACTTAGAAAAAAAACGGAAAAAAAAAAATAAAAAATTTGGATTTTTTCTAAGTACAAAATCGAGAGAGGCTAAAAATCACCTCTTTTTCCTTCTCTCGATCAGACACTTAGAAAAAAAACGGGAAAAAAAAAAAAAAAATTTGGATTTTTTCTAAGTACAAAATCGAGAGAGGCTAAAAATCACCTCTTTTTCCTTCTCTCGATCAGACACTTAGAAAAAAAACGGAAAAAAAACAAAAAAAAAATTGGATTTTTTCTAAGTACAAAATCGAGAGTGGCTAAAAATCACCTCTTTTTCCTTCTCTCGATCAGACACTTAGAAAAAAAAATGAAAAAAAATTTGGATTTTTTCTAAGTACAAAATCGAGAGAGGCTAAAAATCACCTCTTTTTCCTTCTCTCGATCAGACACTTAGAAAAAAAACGGAAAAAAAAAAAAAAAATTTGGATTTTTTCTAAGTACAAAATCGAGAGAGGCTAAAAATCACCTCTTTTTCCTTTTCTCGATCAGACACTTAGAAAAAAAACGGAAAAAAAAATAAAAAAATTTTGGATTTTTTCTAAGTACAAAATCGAGAGAGGCTAAAAATCACCTCTTTTTCCTTCTCTCGATCAGACACTTAGAAAAAAAACGGAAAAAAAAAAAAAAAAAATTGGATTTTTTCTAAGTACAAAATCGAGAGAGGCTAAAAATCACCTCTTTTACCTTCTCTCGATCGGACACTTAGAAAAAAAAAAAAAAAAAAAAAAATTGGGATTTTTTCTAAGTACAAAATCGAGAGAGGCTAAAAATCACCTCTTTTTCCTTCTCTCGATCAGACACTTAGAAAAAAAACGTAAAAAAAAAAAAAAAAATTTGGATTTTTTCTAAGTACAAAATCGAGAGAGGCTAAAAATCACCTCTTTTTCCTTCTCTCGATCAGACACTTAGAAAAAAAACGGAAAAAAAAAAAAAAAATTTGGATTTTTTCTAAGTACAAAATCGAGAGAGGCTAAAAATCACCTCTTTTTCCTTCTCTCGATCGGACACTTAGAAAAAAAAAAAAAAAAAAAAAAAAAAATTTGGATTTTTTCTAAGTACAAAATCGAGAGAGGCTAAAAATCACCTCTTTTTCCTTCTCTCGATCAGACACTTAGAAAAAAAACGGAAAAAAAAAATAAAAAATTTGGATTTTTTCTAAGTACAAAATCGAGAGAGGCTAAAAATCACCTCTTTTTCCTTCTCTCGATCGGACACTTAGAAAAAAAAAAAAAAAAAAAAAAAAATTGGATTTTTTCTAAGTACAAAATCGAGAGAGGCTAAAAATCACCTCTTTTTCCTTCTCTCGATCAGACACTTAGAAAAAAAACGGAAAAAAAAAAAAAAAAAATTTGGATTTTTTTCTAAGTACAAAATCGAGAGTGGCTAAAAATCACCTCTTTTTCCTTCTCTCGATCAGACACTTAAAAAAAAAACGGAAAAAAAAAAAAAAAAAATTTGGATTTTTTCTAAGTACAAAATCGAGAGAGGCTAAAAATCACCTCTTTTTCCTTTTCTCGATCAGACACTTAGAAAAAAAACGGAAAAAAAAAAAAAAAAAATTTGGATTTTTTCTAAGTACAAAATCGAGAGAGGCTAAAAATCACCTCTTTTTCCTTCTCTCGATCAGACACTTAGAAAAAAAACGGAAAAAAAAAAAAAAAAAAATTTGGATTTTTTCCAAGTACAAAATCGAGAGTGGCTAAAAATCACCTCTTTTTCCTTCTCTCGATCAGACACTTAGAAAAATAACGGAAAAAAAAAAAAAAAATTTGGATTTTTTCTAAGTACAAAATCGAGAGAGGCTAAAAATCACCTCTTTTTCCTTTTCTCGATCAGACACTTAGAAAAAAAACGGAAAAAAAAAAAAAAAAAATTTGGATTTTTTCTAAGTACAAAATCGAGAGAGGCTAAAAATCACCTCTTTTTCCTTCTCTCGATCAGACACTTAGAAAAAAAACGGAAAAAAAAAAAAAAAAAATTGGATTTTTTCTAAGTACAAAATCGAGAGTGGCTAAAAATCACCTCTTTTCCTTCTCTCGATCAGACACTTAGAAAAAAAACGGAAAAAAAAAAAAAAAAAATTTGGATTTTTTCTAAGTACAAAATCGAGAGAGGCTAAAAATCACCTCTTTTTCCTTTTCTCGATCAGACACTTAGAAAAAAAACTGAAAAAAAAAAAAAAAAAATTGGATTTTTTCTAAGTACAAAATCGAGAGAGGCTAAAAATCACCTCTTTTTCCTTCTCTCGATCAGACACTTAGAAAAAAAACTGAAAAAAAAAAAAAATAATTGGATTTTTTTCTAAGTACAAAATCGAGAGAGGCTAAAAATCACCTCTTTTTCCTTCTCTCGATCAGACACTTAGAAAAAAAACGGAAAAAAAAAAATAAAAAATTTGGATTTTTTCTAAGTACAAAATCGAGAGAGGCTAAAAATCACCTCTTTTTCCTTCTCTCGATCAGACACTTAGAAAAAAAACGGGAAAAAAAAAAAAAAAATTTGGATTTTTTCTAAGTACAAAATCGAGAGAGGCTAAAAATCACCTCTTTTTCCTTCTCTCGATCAGACACTTAGAAAAAAAACGGAAAAAAAACAAAAAAAAAATTGGATTTTTTCTAAGTACAAAATCGAGAGTGGCTAAAAATCACCTCTTTTTCCTTCTCTCGATCAGACACTTAGAAAAAAAAATGAAAAAAAATTTGGATTTTTTCTAAGTACAAAATCGAGAGAGGCTAAAAATCACCTCTTTTTCCTTCTCTCGATCAGACACTTAGAAAAAAAACGGAAAAAAAAAAAAAAAATTTGGATTTTTTCTAAGTACAAAATCGAGAGAGGCTAAAAATCACCTCTTTTTCCTTTTCTCGATCAGACACTTAGAAAAAAAACGGAAAAAAAAATAAAAAAATTTTGGATTTTTTCTAAGTACAAAATCGAGAGAGGCTAAAAATCACCTCTTTTTCCTTCTCTCGATCAGACACTTAGAAAAAAAACGGAAAAAAAAAAAAAAAAAATTTGGATTTTTTCTAAGTACAAAATCGAGAGTGGCTAAAAATCACCTCTTTTTCCTTCTCTCGATCAGACACTTAGAAAAAAAACGGAAAAAAAAAAAAAAAAATTTGGATTTTTTCTAAGTACAAAATCGAGAGTGGCTAAAAATCACCTCTTTTTCCTTCTCTCGATCAGACACTTAGAAAAAAAACGGAAAAAAAAAAAAAAAACATTTGGATTTTTTCTAAGTACAAAATCGAGAGAGGCTAAAAATCACCTCTTTTTCCTTTTCTCGATCAGACACTTAGAAAAAAAACGGAAAAAAAAAAAAAAAAAATTTGGATTTTTTTCTAAGTACAAAATCGAGAGAGGCTAAAAATCACCTCTTTTTCCTTCTCTCGATCAGACACTTAGAAAAAAAACGGAAAAAAAAAAATAAAACATTTGGATTTTTTCTAAGTACAAAATCGAGAGTGGCTAAAAATCACCTCTTTTTCCTTCTCTCGATCAGACACTTAGAAAAAAAACGGAAAAAAAAAAAAAAAAATTTGGATTTTTTCTAAGTACAAAATCGAGAGAGGCTAAAAATCACCTCTTTTTCCTTTTCTCGATCAGACACTAAAAAAAAAACGGAAAAAAAAAAAAAAAAAATTTGGATTTTTTCTAAGTACAAAATCGAGAGAGGCTAAAAATCACCTCTTTTTCCTTCTCTCGATCAGACACTTAGAAAAAAAACGGAAAAAAAAAAAAAAAAAAATTGGATTTTTTCTAAGTACAAAATCGAGAGTGGCTAAAAATCACCTCTTTTTCCTTCTCTCGATCAGACACTTAGAAAAAAAACGGAAAAAAAAAAATAAAAAATTTGGATTTTTTCTAAGTACAAAATCGAGAGTGGCTAAAAATCACCTCTTTTTCCTTCTCTCGATCAGACACTTAGAAAAAAAACGGGAAAAAAAAAAAAAAAAATTTGGATTTTTTCTAAGTACAAAATCGAGAGAGGCTAAAAATCACCTCTTTTTCCTTTTCTCGATCAGACACTTAGAAAAAAAAATGAAAAAAAAAAAAAAAAAATTGGATTTTTTCTAAGTACAAAATCGAGAGAGGCTAAAAATCACCTCTTTTTCCTTCTCTCGATCAGACACTTAGAAAAAAAACGGAAAAAAAAAAAAAAAAAATTTGGATTTTTTCTAAGTACAAAATCGAGAGTGGCTAAAAATCACCTCTTTTTCCTTCTCTCGATCAGACACTTAGAAAAAAAACGGAAAAAAAAAAAAAAAATATTGGATTTTTTCTAAGTACAAAATCGAGAGAGGCTAAAAATCACCTCTTTTTCCTTCTCTCGATCAGACACTTAGAAAAAAAACGGAAAAAAAAAAAAAAAAATTGGATTTTTTCTAAGTACAAAATCGAGAGAGGCTAAATATCACCTCTTTTTCCTTTTCTCGATCAGACACTTAGAAAAAAAACGGAAAAAAAAAAAAAAAAATTTGGATTTTTTCTAAGTACAAAATCGAGAGAGGCTAAAAATCACCTCTTTTTCCTTCTCTCGATCAGACACTTAGAAAAAAAACGGAAAAAAAAAAAAAAAAATTTGGATTTTTTCTAAGTACAAAATCGAGAGTGGCTAAAAATCACCTCTTTTTCCTTCTCTCGATCAGACACTTAGAAAAAAAACGGAAAAAAAAAAAAAAAAAATTTGGATTTTTTCTAAGTACAAAATCGAGAGTGGCTAAAAATCACCTCTTTTTCCTTCTCTCGATCAGACACTTAGAAAAAAAACGGAAAAAAAAAAAAAAAAAATTTGGATTTTTTCTAAGTACAAAATCGAGAGTGGCTAAAAATCACCTCTTTTTCCTTCTCTCGATCAGACACTTAGAAAAAAAACGGGAAAAAAAAAAAAAAAAATTTGGATTTTTTCTAAGTACAAAATCGAGAGAGGCTAAAAATCACCTCTTTTTCCTTTTCTCGATCAGACACTTAGAAAAAAAACGGAAAAAAAAATAAAAAAATTTTGGATTTTTTCTAAGTACAAAATCGAGAGAGGCTAAAAATCACCTCTTTTTCCTTCTCTCGATCAGACACTTAGAAAAAAAACGGAAAAAAAAAAAAAAAAAATTTGGATTTTTTCTAAGTACAAAATCGAGAGTGGCTAAAAATCACCTCTTTTTCCTTCTCTCGATCAGACACTTAGAAAAAAAACGGAAAAAAAAAAAAAAAATTGGATTTTTTCTAAGTACAAAATCGAGAGAGGCTAAATATCACCTCTTTTTCCTTTTCTCGATCAGACACTTAGAAAAAAAACGGAAAAAAAAAAAAAAAAAATTTGGATTTTTTCTAAGTACAAAATCGAGAGTGGCTAAAAATCACCTCTTTTTCCTTCTCTCGATCAGACACTTAGAAAAAAAACGGAAAAAAAAAAAAAAAAAATTTGGATTTTTTCTAAGTACAAAATCGAGAGAGGCTAAAAATCACCTCTTTTTCCTTCTCTCGATCAGACACTTAGAAAAAAAACGGAAAAAAAAAAAAAAAAATTTGGATTTTTTCTAAGTACAAAATCGAGAGTGGCTAAAAATCACCTCTTTTTCCTTCTCTCGATCAGACACTTAGAAAAAAAACGGAAAAAAAAAAAAAAAAAATTTGGATTTTTTCTAAGTACAAAATCGAGAGTGGCTAAAAATCACCTCTTTTTCCTTCTCTCGATCAGACACTTAGAAAAAAAACGGAAAAAAAAAAAAAAAAATTTGGATTTTTTCTAAGTACAAAATCGAGAGAGGCTAAAAATCACCTCTTTTTCCTTTTCTCGATCAGACACTTAGAAAAAAAACGGAAAAAAAAATAAAAAAATTTGGATTTTTTCTAAGTACAAAATCGAGAGAGGCTAAAAATCACCTCTTTTTCCTTCTCTCGATCAGACACTTAGAAAAAAAACGGAAAAAAAAAAAAAAAAAATTTGGATTTTTTCTAAGTACAAAATCGAGAGTGGCTAAAAATCACCTCTTTTTCCTTCTCTCGATCAGACACTTAGAAAAAAAACGGAAAAAAAAAAAAAAAAAATTTGGATTTTTTCTAAGTACAAAATCGAGAGAGGCTAAAAATCACCTCTTTTTCCTTTTCTCGATCAGACACTTAGAAAAAAAACGGAAAAAAAAAAAAAAAAAAATTTGGATTTTTTCTAAGTACAAAATCGAGAGAGAGGCTAAAATCACCTCTTTTTCCTTCTCTCGATCAGACACTTAGAAAAAAAACGGAAAAAAAAAAAAAAAAAATTTGGATTTTTTCTAAGTACAAAATCGAGAGTGGCTAAAAATCACCTCTTTTTCCTTCTCTCGATCAGACACTTAGAAAAAAAACGGAAAAAAAAAAAAAAAAAAATTGGATTTTTTCTAAGTACAAAATCGAGAGTGGCTAAAAATCACCTCTTTTTCCTTCTCTCGATCAGACACTTAGAAAAAAAACGGAAAAAAAAAAAAAAAAAATTTGGATTTTTTCTAAGTACAAAATCGAGAGAGGCTAAAAATCACCTCTTTTTCCTTCTCTCGATCAGACACTTAGAAAAAAAACGGGAAAAAAAAAAAAAAAATTTGGATTTTTTCTAAGTACAAAATCGAGAGAGGCTAAAAATCACCTCTTTTTCCTTCTCTCGATCAGACACTTAGAAAAAAAACGGAAAAAAAAAAAAAAAAAATTGGATTTTTTCTAAGTACAAAATCGAGAGTGGCTAAAAATCACCTCTTTTTCCTTCTCTCGATCAGACACTTAGAAAAAAAAATGAAAAAAAATTTGGATTTTTTCTAAGTACAAAATCGAGAGAGGCTAAAAATCACCTCTTTTTCCTTCTCTCGATCAGACACTTAGAAAAAAAACGGAAAAAAAAAAAAAAAAATTTGGATTTTTTCTAAGTACAAAATCGAGAGAGGCTAAAAATCACCTCTTTTTCCTTTTCTCGATCAGACACTTAGAAAAAAAACGGAAAAAAAAAAAAAAAAATTTTGGATTTTTTCTAAGTACAAAATCGAGAGAGGCTAAAAATCACCTCTTTTTCCTTCTCTCGATCAGACACTTAGAAAAAAAACGGAAAAAAAAAAAAAAAAAAATTGGATTTTTTCTAAGTACAAAATCGAGAGAGGCTAAAAATCACCTCTTTTTCCTTCTCTCGATCAGACACTTAGAAAAAAAACGGAGAAAAAAAAAAAAAAAATTTGGATTTTTTCTAAGTACAAAATCGAGAGTGGCTAAAAATCACCTCTTTTTCCTTCTCTCGATCAGACACTTAGAAAAAAAACGGAAAAAAAAAAAAAAAAATTTGGATTTTTTCTAAGTACAAAATCGAGAGTGGCTAAAAATCACCTCTTTTTCCTTCTCTCGATCAGACACTTAGAAAAAAAAAAGAAAAAAAAAAAAAAAAAATTGGATTTTTTCTAAGTACAAAATCGAGAGAGGCTAAAAATCACCTCTTTTTCCTTCTCTCGATCAGACACTTAGAAAAAAAACGGAAAAAAAAAAAAAAAAAATTTGGATTTTTTCTGAGTACAAAATCGAGAGTGGCTAAAAATCACCTCTTTTTCCTTCTCTCGATCAGACACTTAGAAAAAAAACGGAAAAAAAAATAAAATAAAATTGGATTTTTTCTAAGTACAAAATCGAGAGTGGCTAAAAATCACCTCTTTTTCCTTCTCTCGATCAGACACTTAGAAAAAAAACGGAAAAAAAAAAAAAAAAAATTTGGATTTTTTCTAAGTACAAAATCGAGAGTGGCTAAAAATCACCTCTTTTTCCTTCTCTCGATCAGACACTTAGAAAAAAAACGGAAAAAAAAAAAAAAAAAATTTGGATTTTTTCTAAGTACAAAATCGAGAGAGAGGCTAAAATCACCTCTTTTTCCTTCTCTCGATCAGACACTTAGAAAAAAAACGGAAAAAAAAAAAAAAAAAATTTGGATTTTTTCTAAGTACAAAATCGAGAGTGGCTAAAAATCACCTCTTTTTCCTTCTCTCGATCAGACACTTAGAAAAAAAACGGAAAAAAAAAAAAAAAAAATTGGATTTTTTCTAAGTACAAAATCGAGAGTGGCTAAAAATCACCTCTTTTTCCTTCTCTCGATCAGACACTTAGAAAAAAAACGGAAAAAAAAAAAAAAAAAATTTGGATTTTTTCTAAGTACAAAATCGAGAGAGGCTAAAAATCACCTCTTTTTCCTTCTCTCGATCAGACACTTAGAAAAAAAACGGGAAAAAAAAAAAAAAAAATTTGGATTTTTTCTAAGTACAAAATCGAGAGAGGCTAAAAATCACCTCTTTTTCCTTCTCTCGATCAGACACTTAGAAAAAAAACGGAAAAAAAAAAAAAAAAAATTGGATTTTTTCTAAGTACAAAATCGAGAGTGGCTAAAAATCACCTCTTTTTCCTTCTCTCGATCAGACACTTAGAAAAAAAAATGAAAAAAAATTTGGATTTTTTCTAAGTACAAAATCGAGAGAGGCTAAAAATCACCTCTTTTTCCTTCTCTCGATCAGACACTTAGAAAAAAAACGGAAAAAAAAAAAAAAAAATTTGGATTTTTTCTAAGTACAAAATCGAGAGAGGCTAAAAATCACCTCTTTTTCCTTTTCTCGATCAGACACTTAGAAAAAAAACGGAAAAAAAAAAAAAAAAATTTTGGATTTTTTCTAAGTACAAAATCGAGAGAGGCTAAAAATCACCTCTTTTTCCTTCTCTCGATCAGACACTTAGAAAAAAAACGGAAAAAAAAAAAAAAAAAATTTGGATTTTTTCTAAGTACAAAATCGAGAGAGGCTAAAAATCACCTCTTTTTCCTTCTCTCGATCAGACACTTAGAAAAAAAACGGAGAAAAAAAAAAAAAAAATTTGGATTTTTTCTAAGTACAAAATCGAGAGTGGCTAAAAATCACCTCTTTTTCCTTCTCTCGATCAGACACTTAGAAAAAAAACGGAAAAAAAAAAAAAAAAAATTTGGATTTTTTCTAAGTACAAAATCGAGAGTGGCTAAAAATCACCTCTTTTTCCTTCTCTCGATCAGACACTTAGAAAAAAAAAAGAAAAAAAAAAAAAAAAAATTGGATTTTTTCTAAGTACAAAATCGAGAGAGGCTAAAAATCACCTCTTTTTCCTTCTCTCGATCAGACACTTAGAAAAAAAAACGGAAAAAAAAAAAAAAAAAATTTGGATTTTTTCTGAGTACAAAATCGAGAGTGGCTAAAAATCACCTCTTTTTCCTTCTCTCGATCAGACACTTAGAAAAAAAACGGAAAAAAAAATAAAATAAAATTGGATTTTTTCTAAGTACAAAATCGAGAGTGGCTAAAAATCACCTCTTTTTCCTTCTCTCGATCAGACACTTAGAAAAAAAACGGAAAAAAAAAAAAAAAAAATTTGGATTTTTTCTAAGTACAAAATCGAGAGAGGCTAAAAATCACCTCTTTTTCCTTTTCTCAATCAGACACTAAGAAAAAAAACGGAAAAAAAAAAAAAAAAAAATTGGATTTTTTCTAAGTACAAAATCGAGAGTGGCTAAAAATCACCTCTTTTTCCTTCTCTCGATCAGACACTTAGAAAAAAAAATGAAAAAAAATAAAAAAAAATTGGATTTTTTCTAAGTACAAAATCGAGAGAGGCTAAAAATCACCTCTTTTTCCTTCTCTCGATCGGACACTTAGAAAAAAAAAAAAAAAAAAAAAAAAAAATTTGGATTTTTTCTAAGTACAAAATCGAGAGAGGCTAAAAATCACCTCTTTTTCCTTCTCTCGATCAGACACTTAGAAAAAACGGAAAAAAAAAAAAAAAAAATTTGGATTTTTTCTGAGTACAAAATCGAGAGTGGCTAAAAATCACCTCTTTTTCCTTCTCTCGATCAGACACTTAGAAAAAAAACGGAGAAAAAAAAAAAAAAAATTTGGATTTTTTCTAAGTACAAAATCGAGAGTGGCTAAAAATCACCTCTTTTTCCTTCTCTCGATCAGACACTTAGAAAAAAAACGGAAAAAAAAAAAAAAAAATTTGGATTTTTTCTAAGTACAAAATCGAGAGTGGCTAAAAATCACCTCTTTTTCCTTCTCTCGATCAGACACTTAGAAAAAAAAAAGAAAAAAAAAAAAAAAAATTGGATTTTTTCTAAGTACAAAATCGAGAGAGGCTAAAAATCACCTCTTTTTCCTTCTCTCGATCAGACACTTAGAAAAAAAACGGAAAAAAAAAAAAAAAAAATTTGGATTTTTTCTGAGTACAAAATCGAGAGTGGCTAAAAATCACCTCTTTTTCCTTCTCTCGATCAGACACTTAGAAAAAAAACGGAAAAAAAAATAAAATAAAATTGGATTTTTTCTAAGTACAAAATCGAGAGTGGCTAAAAATCACCTCTTTTTCCTTCTCTCGATCAGACACTTAGAAAAAAAACGGAAAAAAAAAAAAAAAAATTTGGATTTTTTCTAAGTACAAAATCGAGAGTGGCTAAAAATCACCTCTTTTTCCTTCTCTCGATCAGACACTTAGAAAAAAAACGGAAAAAAAAAAAAAAAAAATTTGGATTTTTTCTAAGTACAAAATCGAGAGAGAGGCTAAAATCACCTCTTTTTCCTTCTCTCGATCAGACACTTAGAAAAAAAACGGAAAAAAAAAAAAAAAAAATTTGGATTTTTTCTAAGTACAAAATCGAGAGTGGCTAAAAATCACCTCTTTTTCCTTCTCTCGATCAGACACTTAGAAAAAAAACGGAAAAAAAAAAAAAAAAAATTGGATTTTTTCTAAGTACAAAATCGAGAGTGGCTAAAAATCACCTCTTTTTCCTTCTCTCGATCAGACACTTAGAAAAAAAACGGGAAAAAAAAAAAAAAAAATTTGGATTTTTTCTAAGTACAAAATCGAGAGAGGCTAAAAATCACCTCTTTTTCCTTCTCTCGATCAGACACTTAGAAAAAAAACGGGAAAAAAAAAAAAAAAAATTTGGATTTTTTCTAAGTACAAAATCGAGAGAGGCTAAAAATCACCTCTTTTTCCTTCTCTCGATCAGACACTTAGAAAAAAAACGGAAAAAAAAAAAAAAAAAATTGGATTTTTTCTAAGTACAAAATCGAGAGTGGCTAAAAATCACCTCTTTTTCCTTCTCTCGATCAGACACTTAGAAAAAAAAATGAAAAAAAATTTGGATTTTTTCTAAGTACAAAATCGAGAGAGGCTAAAAATCACCTCTTTTTCCTTCTCTCGATCAGACACTTAGAAAAAAAACGGAAAAAAAAAAAAAAAAATTTGGATTTTTTCTAAGTACAAAATCGAGAGAGGCTAAAAATCACCTCTTTTTCCTTTTCTCGATCAGACACTTAGAAAAAAAACGGAAAAAAAAAAAAAAAAATTTTGGATTTTTTCTAAGTACAAAATCGAGAGAGGCTAAAAATCACCTCTTTTTCCTTCTCTCGATCAGACACTTAGAAAAAAAACGGAAAAAAAAAAAAAAAAAATTTGGATTTTTTCTAAGTACAAAATCGAGAGAGGCTAAAAATCACCTCTTTTTCCTTCTCTCGATCAGACACTTAGAAAAAAAACGGAGAAAAAAAAAAAAAAATTTGGATTTTTTCTAAGTACAAAATCGAGAGTGGCTAAAAATCACCTCTTTTTCCTTCTCTCGATCAGACACTTAGAAAAAAAACGGAAAAAAAAAAATAAAAAATTTGGATTTTTTCTAAGTACAAAATCGAGAGTGGCTAAAAATCACCTCTTTTTCCTTCTCTCGATCAGACACTTAGAAAAAAAAAAGAAAAAAAAAAAAAAAAATTGGATTTTTTCTAAGTACAAAATCGAGAGAGGCTAAAAATCACCTCTTTTTCCTTCTCTCGATCAGACACTTAGAAAAAAAACGGAAAAAAAAAAAAAAAAAATTTGGATTTTTTCTGAGTACAAAATCGAGAGTGGCTAAAAATCACCTCTTTTTCCTTCTCTCGATCAGACACTTAGAAAAAAAACGGAAAAAAAAATAAAATAAAATTGGATTTTTTCTAAGTACAAAATCGAGAGTGGCTAAAAATCACCTCTTTTTCCTTCTCTCGATCAGACACTTAGAAAAAAAACGGAAAAAAAAAAAAAAAAAATTTGGATTTTTTCTAAGTACAAAATCGAGAGAGGCTAAAAATCACCTCTTTTTCCTTTTCTCAATCAGACACTAAGAAAAAAAACGGAAAAAAAAAAAAAAAAAATTGGATTTTTTCTAAGTACAAAATCGAGAGTGGCTAAAAATCACCTCTTTTTCCTTCTCTCGATCAGACACTTAGAAAAAAAAATGAAAAAAAATTTGGATTTTTTCTAAGTACAAAATCGAGAGAGGCTAAAAATCACCTCTTTTTCCTTCTCTCGATCAGACACTTAGAAAAAAAACGGAAAAAAAAAAAAAAAAATTTGGATTTTTTCTAAGTACAAAATCGAGAGAGGCTAAAAATCACCTCTTTTTCCTTTTCTCGATCAGACACTTAGAAAAAAAACGGAAAAAAAAAAAAAAAAATTTTGGATTTTTTCTAAGTACAAAATCGAGAGAGGCTAAAAATCACCTCTTTTTCCTTCTCTCGATCAGACACTTAGAAAAAAAACGGAAAAAAAAAAAAAAAAAATTTGGATTTTTTCTAAGTACAAAATCGAGAGAGGCTAAAAATCACCTCTTTTTCCTTCTCTCGATCAGACACTTAGAAAAAAAACGGAGAAAAAAAAAAAAAAAATTTGGATTTTTTCTAAGTACAAAATCGAGAGTGGCTAAAAATCACCTCTTTTTCCTTCTCTCGATCGGACACTTAGAAAAAAAAAAAAAAAAAAAAAAAAAATTTGGATTTTTTCTAAGTACAAAATCGAGAGAGGCTAAAAATCACCTCTTTTTCCTTCTCTCGATCAGACACTTAGAAAAAAAACGGAAAAAAAAAAAAAAAAAATTGGATTTTTTCTAAGTACAAAATCGAGAGAGGCTAAAAATCACCTCTTTTTCCTTCTCTCGATCGGACACTTAGAAAAAAAAAAAAAAAAAAAAAAATTGGATTTTTTCTAAGTACAAAATCGAGAGAGGCTAAAAATCACCTCTTTTTCCTTCTCTCGATCAGACACTTAGAAAAAAAATGGAAAAAAAAAAAAAAAAAATTTGGATTTTTTCTAACTACAAAATCGAGAGAGGCTAAAAATCACCTCTTTTTCCTTCTCTCGATCAGACACTTAGAAAAAAAACGGAAAAAAAAAAAAAAAAAAATTTGGATTTTTTCTAAGTACAAAATCGAGAGAGGCTAAAAATCACCTCTTTTTCCTTCTCTCGATCAGACACTTAGAAAAATAACGGAAAAAAAAAAAAAAAATTTGGATTTTTTCTAAGTACAAAATCGAGAGAGGCTAAAAATCACCTCTTTTTCCTTCTCTCGATCAGACACTTAGAAAAAAAACGGAAAAAAAAAAAAAAAAAATTGGATTTTTTCTAAGTACAAAATCGAGAGAGGCTAAAAATCACCTCTTTTACCTTCTCTCGATCGGACACTTAGAAAAAAAAAAAAAAAAAAAAAAATTGGGATTTTTTCTAAGTACAAAATCGAGAGAGGCTAAAAATCACCTCTTTTTCCTTCTCTCGATCAGACACTTAGAAAAAAAACGTAAAAAAAAAAAAAAAAATTTGGATTTTTTCTAAGTACAAAATCGAGAGAGGCTAAAAATCACCTCTTTTTCCTTCTCTCGATCAGACACTTAGAAAAAAAACAGAAAAAAAAAAAAAAAATTTGGATTTTTTCTAAGTACAAAATCGAGAGAGGCTAAAAATCACCTCTTTTTCCTTCTCTCGATCGGACACTTAGAAAAAAAAAAAAAAAAAAAAAAAAAAATTTGGATTTTTTCTAAGTACAAAATCGAGAGAGGCTAAAAATCACCTCTTTTTCCTTCTCTCGATCAGACACTTAGAAAAAAAACGGAAAAAAAAAAAAAAAAATTTGGATTTTTTCTAAGTACAAAATCGAGAGAGGCTAAAAATCACCTCTTTTTCCTTCTCTCGATCGGACACTTAGAAAAAAAAAAAAAAAAAAAAAAAAATTGGATTTTTTCTAAGTACAAAATCGAGAGAGGCTAAAAATCACCTCTTTTTCCTTCTCTCGATCAGACACTTAGAAAAAAAACGGAAAAAAAAAAAAAAAAAATTTGGATTTTTTTCTAAGTACAAAATCGAGAGTGGCTAAAAATCACCTCTTTTTCCTTCTCTCGATCAGACACTTAAAAAAAAAACGGAAAAAAAAAAAAAAAAAATTTGGATTTTTTCTAAGTACAAAATCGAGAGAGGCTAAAAATCACCTCTTTTTCCTTTTCTCGATCAGACACTTAGAAAAAAAACGGAAAAAAAAAAAAAAAAAATTTGGATTTTTTCTAAGTACAAAATCGAGAGAGGCTAAAAATCACCTCTTTTTCCTTCTCTCGATCAGACACTTAGAAAAAAAACGGAAAAAAAAAAAAAAAAAAAATGGATTTTTTCCAAGTACAAAATCGAGAGTGGCTAAAAATCACCTCTTTTTCCTTCTCTCGATCAGACACTTAGAAAAAAAACGGGAAAAAAAAAAAAAAAAATTTGGATTTTTTCTAAGTACAAAATCGAGAGAGGCTAAAAATCACCTCTTTTTCCTTTTCTCGATCAGACACTTAGAAAAAAAACGGAAAAAAAAAAAAAAAAAATTTGGATTTTTTCTAAGTACAAAATCGAGAGAGGCTAAAAATCACCTCTTTTTCCTTCTCTCGATCAGACACTTAGAAAAAAAACGGAAAAAAAAAAAAAAAAAATTTGGATTTTTTCTAAGTACAAAATCGAGAGAGGCTAAAAATCACCTCTTTTTCCTTCTCTCGATCAGACACTTAGAAAAAAAACGGGAAAAAAAAAAAAAAAATTTGGATTTTTTCTAAGTACAAAATCGAGAGAGGCTAAAAATCACCTCTTTTTCCTTCTCTCGATCAGACACTTAGAAAAAAAACGGAAAAAAAAAAAAAAAAAAATTGGATTTTTTCTAAGTACAAAATCGAGAGTGGCTAAAAATCACCTCTTTTTCCTTCTCTCGATCAGACACTTAGAAAAAAAAATGAAAAAAAATTTGGATTTTTTCTAAGTACAAAATCGAGAGAGGCTAAAAATCACCTCTTTTTCCTTCTCTCGATCAGACACTTAGAAAAAAAACGGAAAAAAAAAAAAAAAATTTGGATTTTTTCTAAGTACAAAATCGAGAGAGGCTAAAAATCACCTCTTTTTCCTTTTCTCGATCAGACACTTAGAAAAAAAACGGAAAAAAAAAAAAAAAAATTTTGGATTTTTTCTAAGTACAAAATCGAGAGAGGCTAAAAATCACCTCTTTTTCCTTCTCTCGATCAGACACTTAGAAAAAAAACGGAAAAAAAAAAAAAAAAATTTGGATTTTTTCTAAGTACAAAATCGAGAGAGGCTAAAAATCACCTCTTTTTCCTTCTCTCGATCAGACACTTAGAAAAAAAACGGAGAAAAAAAAAAAAAAAATTTGGATTTTTTCTAAGTACAAAATCGAGAGTGGCTAAAAATCACCTCTTTTTCCTTCTCTCGATCAGACACTTAGAAAAAAAACGGAAAAAAAAAAAAAAAAATTTGGATTTTTTCTAAGTACAAAATCGAGAGTGGCTAAAAATCACCTCTTTTTCCTTCTCTCGATCAGACACTTAGAAAAAAAAAAGAAAAAAAAAAAAAAAAATTGGATTTTTTCTAAGTACAAAATCGAGAGAGGCTAAAAATCACCTCTTTTTCCTTCTCTCGATCAGACACTTAGAAAAAAAACGGAAAAAAAAAAAAAAAAAATTTGGATTTTTTCTGAGTACAAAATCGAGAGTGGCTAAAAATCACCTCTTTTTCCTTCTCTCGATCAGACACTTAGAAAAAAAACGGAAAAAAAAATAAAATAAAATTGGATTTTTTCTAAGTACAAAATCGAGAGTGGCTAAAAATCACCTCTTTTTCCTTCTCTCGATCAGACACTTAGAAAAAAAACGGAAAAAAAAAAAAAAAAAATTTGGATTTTTTCTAAGTACAAAATCGAGAGAGGCTAAAAATCACCTCTTTTTCCTTCTCTCGATCAGACACTTAGAAAAAAAACGGAAAAAAAAAAAAAAAATTTGGATTTTTTCTAAGTACAAAATCGAGAGAGGCTAAAAATCACCTCTTTTTCCTTTTCTCGATCAGACACTTAGAAAAAAAACGGAAAAAAAAAAAAAAAAATTTTGGATTTTTTCTAAGTACAAAATCGAGAGAGGCTAAAAATCACCTCTTTTTCCTTCTCTCGATCAGACACTTAGAAAAAAAACGGAAAAAAAAAAAAAAAAAATTTGGATTTTTTCTAAGTACAAAATCGAGAGAGGCTAAAAATCACCTCTTTTTCCTTCTCTCGATCAGACACTTAGAAAAAAAACGGAGAAAAAAAAAAAAAAAATTTGGATTTTTTCTAAGTACAAAATCGAGAGTGGCTAAAAATCACCTCTTTTTCCTTCTCTCGATCAGACACTTAGAAAAAAAACGGAAAAAAAAAAAAAAAAAATTTGGATTTTTTCTAAGTACAAAATCGAGAGTGGCTAAAAATCACCTCTTTTTCCTTCTCTCGATCAGACACTTAGAAAAAAAAAAGAAAAAAAAAAAAAAAATTGGATTTTTTCTAAGTACAAAATCGAGAGAGGCTAAAAATCACCTCTTTTTCCTTCTCTCGATCAGACACTTAGAAAAAAAACGGAAAAAAAAAAAAAAAAATTTGGATTTTTTCTGAGTACAAAATCGAGAGTGGCTAAAAATCACCTCTTTTTCCTTCTCTCGATCAGACACTTAGAAAAAAAACGGAAAAAAAAATAAAATAAAATTGGATTTTTTCTAAGTACAAAATCGAGAGTGGCTAAAAATCACCTCTTTTTCCTTCTCTCGATCAGACACTTAGAAAAAAAACGGAAAAAAAAAAAAAAAAAATTTGGATTTTTTCTAAGTACAAAATCGAGAGAGGCTAAAAATCACCTCTTTTTCCTTTTCTCAATCAGACACTAAGAAAAAAAACGGAAAAAAAAAAAAAAAAAATTGGATTTTTTCTAAGTACAAAATCGAGAGTGGCTAAAAATCACCTCTTTTTCCTTCTCTCGATCAGACACTTAGAAAAAAAAATGAAAAAAAATAAAAAAAAATTGGATTTTTTCTAAGTACAAAATCGAGAGAGGCTAAAAATCACCTCTTTTTCCTTCTCTCGATCGGACACTTAGAAAAAAAAAAAAAAAAAAAAAAAAAAATTTGGATTTTTTCTAAGTACAAAATCGAGAGAGGCTAAAAATCACCTCTTTTTCCTTCTCTCGATCAGACACTTAGAAAAAAAACGGAAAAAAAAAAAAAAAAAATTTGGATTTTTTCTAAGTACAAAATCGAGAGAGGCTAAAAATCACCTCTTTTTCCTTCTCTCGATCGGACACTTAGAAAAAAAAAAAAAAAAAAAAAAATTGGATTTTTTCTAAGTACAAAATCGAGAGAGGCTAAAAATCACCTCTTTTTCCTTCTCTCGATCAGACACTTAGAAAAAAAAATGAAAAAAAATAAAAAAAAATTGGATTTTTTCTAAGTACAAAATCGAGAGTGGCTAAAAATCACCTCTTTTTCCTTCTCTCGATCAGACACTTAGAAAAAAAACGGAAAAAAAAAAAAAAAAAATTTGGATTTTTTCTAAGTACAAAATCGAGAGAGGCTAAAAATCACCTCTTTTTCCTTCTCTCGATCAGACACTTAGAAAAAAAACGGGAAAAAAAAAAAAAAATTTGGATTTTTTCTAAGTACAAAATCGAGAGAGGCTAAAAATCACCTCTTTTTCCTTCTCTCGATCAGACACTTAGAAAAAAAACGGAAAAAAAAAAAAAAAAAATTGGATTTTTTCTAAGTACAAAATCGAGAGTGGCTAAAAATCACCTCTTTTTCCTTCTCTCGATCAGACACTTAGAAAAAAAAATGAAAAAAAATTTGGATTTTTTCTAAGTACAAAATCGAGAGAGGCTAAAAATCACCTCTTTTTCCTTCTCTCGATCAGACACTTAGAAAAAAAACGGAAAAAAAAAAAAAAAAATTTGGATTTTTTCTAAGTACAAAATCGAGAGAGGCTAAAAATCACCTCTTTTTCCTTTTCTTGATCAGACACTTAGAAAAAAAACGGAAAAAAAAAAAAAAAAATTTTGGATTTTTTCTAAGTACAAAATCGAGAGAGGCTAAAAATCACCTCTTTTTCCTTCTCTCGATCAGACACTTAGAAAAAAAACGGAAAAAAAAAAAAAAAAAATTTGGATTTTTTCTAAGTACAAAATCGAGAGAGGCTAAAAATCACCTCTTTTTCCTTCTCTCGATCAGACACTTAGAAAAAAAACGGAGAAAAAAAAAAAAAAATTTGGATTTTTTCTAAGTACAAAATCGAGAGTGGCTAAAAATCACCTCTTTTTCCTTCTCTCGATCAGACACTTAGAAAAAAAACGGAAAAAAAAAAAAAAAAAATTTGGATTTTTTCTAAGTACAAAATCGAGAGTGGCTAAAAATCACCTCTTTTTCCTTCTCTCGATCAGACACTTAGAAAAAAAAAAGAAAAAAAAAAAAAAAAATTGGATTTTTTCTAAGTACAAAATCGAGAGAGGCTAAAAATCACCTCTTTTTCCTTCTCTCGATCAGACACTTAGAAAAAAAACGGAAAAAAAAAAAAAAAAAATTTGGATTTTTTCTGAGTACAAAATCGAGAGTGGCTAAAAATCACCTCTTTTTCCTTCTCTCGATCAGACACTTAGAAAAAAAACGGAAAAAAAAATAAAATAAAATTGGATTTTTTCTAAGTACAAAATCGAGAGTGGCTAAAAATCACCTCTTTTTCCTTCTCTCGATCAGACACTTAGAAAAAAAACGGAAAAAAAAAAAAAAAAAATTTGGATTTTTTCTAAGTACAAAATCGAGAGAGGCTAAAAATCACCTCTTTTTCCTTTTCTCAATCAGACACTAAGAAAAAAAACGGAAAAAAAAAAAAAAAAAATTGGATTTTTTCTAAGTACAAAATCGAGAGTGGCTAAAAATCACCTCTTTTTCCTTCTCTCGATCAGACACTTAGAAAAAAAAATGAAAAAAAATTAAAAAAAATTGGATTTTTTCTAAGTACAAAATCGAGAGAGGCTAAAAATCACCTCTTTTTCCTTCTCTCGATCGGACACTTAGAAAAAAAAAAAAAAAAAAAAAAAAAATTTGGATTTTTTCTAAGTACAAAATCGAGAGAGGCTAAAAATCACCTCTTTTTCCTTCTCTCGATCAGACACTTAGAAAAAAAACGGAAAAAAAAAAAAAAAAAATTTGGATTTTTTCTAAGTACAAAATCGAGAGAGGCTAAAAATCACCTCTTTTTCCTTCTCTCGATCGGACACTTAGAAAAAAAAAAAAAAAAAAAAAAAATTGGATTTTTTCTAAGTACAAAATCGAGAGAGGCTAAAAATCACCTCTTTTTCCTTCTCTCGATCAGACACTTAGAAAAAAAATGGAAAAAAAAAAAAAAAAAATTTGGATTTTTTCTAACTACAAAATCGAGAGAGGCTAAAAATCACCTCTTTTTCCTTCTCTCGATCAGACACTTAGAAAAAAAACGGAAAAAAAAAAAAAAAAAAATTTGGATTTTTTCTAAGTACAAAATCGAGAGAGGCTAAAAATCACCTCTTTTTCCTTCTCTCGATCAGACACTTAGAAAAATAACGAAAAAAAAAAAAAAAATTTGGATTTTTTCTAAGTACAAAATCGAGAGAGGCTAAAAATCACCTCTTTTTCCTTCTCTCGATCAGACACTTAGAAAAAAAACGGAAAAAAAAAAAAAAAAAAATTGGATTTTTTCTAAGTACAAAATCGAGAGAGGCTAAAAATCACCTCTTTTACCTTCTCTCGATCGGACACTTAGAAAAAAAAAAAAAAAAAAAAAAATTGGGATTTTTTCTAAGTACAAAATCGAGAGAGGCTAAAAATCACCTCTTTTTCCTTCTCTCGATCAGACACTTAGAAAAAAAACGTAAAAAAAAAAAAAAAAATTTGGATTTTTTCTAAGTACAAAATCGAGAGAGGCTAAAAATCACCTCTTTTTCCTTCTCTCGATCAGACACTTAGAAAAAAAACGGAAAAAAAAAAAAAAAAATTTGGATTTTTTCTAAGTACAAAATCGAGAGAGGCTAAAAATCACCTCTTTTTCCTTCTCTCGATCGGACACTTAGAAAAAAAAAAAAAAAAAAAAAAAAAAATTTGGATTTTTTCTAAGTACAAAATCGAGAGAGGCTAAAAATCACCTCTTTTTCCTTCTCTCGATCAGACACTTAGAAAAAAAACGGAAAAAAAAAAAAAAAAATTTGGATTTTTTCTAAGTACAAAATCGAGAGAGGCTAAAAATCACCTCTTTTTCCTTCTCTCGATCGGACACTTAGAAAAAAAAAAAAAAAAAAAAAAAAATTGGATTTTTTCTAAGTACAAAATCGAGAGAGGCTAAAAATCACCTCTTTTTCCTTCTCTCGATCAGACACTTAGAAAAAAAACGGAAAAAAAAAAAAAAAAAATTTGGATTTTTTTCTAAGTACAAAATCGAGAGTGGCTAAAAATCACCTCTTTTTCCTTCTCTCGATCAGACACTTAAAAAAAAAACGGAAAAAAAAAAAAAAAAAAATTTGGATTTTTTCTAAGTACAAAATCGAGAGAGGCTAAAAATCACTTCTTTTTCCTTTTCTCGATCAGACACTTAGAAAAAAAACGGAAAAAAAAAAAAAAAAAATTTGGATTTTTTCTAAGTACAAAATCGAGAGAGGCTAAAAATCACCTCTTTTTCCTTCTCTCGATCAGACACTTAGAAAAAAAACGGAAAAAAAAAAAAAAAAAATTTGGATTTTTTCCAAGTACAAAATCGAGAGTGGCTAAAAATCACCTCTTTTTCCTTCTCTCGATCAGACACTTAGAAAAAAAACGGGAAAAAAAAAAAAAAAAATTTGGATTTTTTCTAAGTACAAAATCGAGAGAGGCTAAAAATCACCTCTTTTTCCTTTTCTCGATCAGACACTTAGAAAAAAAACGGAAAAAAAAAAAAAAAAAATTTGGATTTTTTCTAAGTACAAAATCGAGAGAGGCTAAAAATCACCTCTTTTTCCTTCTCTCGATCAGACACTTAGAAAAAAAACGGAAAAAAAAAAAAAAAAAATTGGATTTTTTCTAAGTACAAAATCGAGAGTGGCTAAAAATCACCTCTTTTCCTTCTCTCGATCAGACACTTAGAAAAAAAACGGAAAAAAAAAAAAAAAAATTTGGATTTTTTCTAAGTACAAAATCGAGAGAGGCTAAAAATCACCTCTTTTTCCTTTTCTCGATCAGACACTTAGAAAAAAAACGGAAAAAAAAAAAAAAAAAAATTGGATTTTTTCTAAGTACAAAATCGAGACAGGCTAAAAATCACCTCTTTTTCCTTTTCTCGATCAGACACTTAGAAAAAAAAATGAAAAAAAAAAAAAAAAAATTGGATTTTTTCTAAGTACAAAATCGAGAGAGGCTAAAAATCACCTCTTTTTCCTTCTCTCGATCAGACACTTAGAAAAAAAACGGAAAAAAAAAAAAAAAAAATTTGGATTTTTTCTAAGTACAAAATCGAGAGTGGCTAAAAATCACCTCTTTTTCCTTCTCTCGATCAGACACTTAGAAAAAAAACGGAAAAAAAAAAAAAAAAAATTTGGATTTTTTCTAAGTACAAAATCGACAGTGGCTAAAAATCACCTCTTTTTCCTTCTCTCGATCAGACACTTAGAAAAAAAACGGAAAAAAAAAAAAAAAAAATTTGGATTTTTTCTAAGTACAAAATCGAGAGAGGCTAAAAATCACCTCTTTTTCCTTTTCTCGATCAGACACTTAGAAAAAAAACTGAAAAAAAAAAAAAAAAAATTGGATTTTTTCTAAGTACAAAATCGAGAGAGGCTAAAAATAACCTCTTTTTCCTTCTCTCGATCAGACACTTAGAAAAAAAACTGAAAAAAAAAAAAAAAAATTGGATTTTTTTCTAAGTACAAAATCGAGAGAGGCTAAAAATCACCTCTTTTTCCTTCTCTCGATCAGACACTTAGAAAAAAAACGGAAAAAAAAAAATAAAAAATTTGGATTTTTTCTAAGTACAAAATCGAGAGAGGCTAAAAATCACCTCTTTTTCCTTCTCTCGATCAGACACTTAGAAAAAAAACGGGAAAAAAAAAAAAAAAAATTTGGATTTTTTCTAAGTACAAAATCGAGAGAGGCTAAAAATCACCTCTTTTTCCTTCTCTCGATCAGACACTAAGAAAAAAAACGGAAAAAAAACAAAAAAAAAATTGGATTTTTTCTAAGTACAAAATCGAGAGTGGCTAAAAATCACCTCTTTTTCCTTCTCTCGATCAGACACTTAGAAAAAAAAATGAAAAAAAATTTGGATTTTTTCTAAGTACAAAATCGAGAGAGGCTAAAAATCACCTCTTTTTCCTTCTCTCGATCAGACACTTAGAAAAAAAACGGAAAAAAAAAAAAAAAAATTTGGATTTTTTCTAAGTACAAAATCGAGAGAGGCTAAAAATCACCTCTTTTTCCTTCTCTCGATCAGACACTTAGAAAAAAAACGGGAAAAAAAAAAAAAAAAATTTGGATTTTTTCTAAGTACAAAATCGAGAGAGGCTAAAAATCACCTCTTTTTCCTTCTCTCGATCAGACACTTAGAAAAAAAACGGAAAAAAAAAAAAAAAAAAATTGGATTTTTTCTAAGTACAAAATCGAGAGTGGCTAAAAATCACCTCTTTTTCCTTCTCTCGATCAGACACTTAGAAAAAAAAATGAAAAAAAATTTGGATTTTTTCTAAGTACAAAATCGAGAGAGGCTAAAAATCACCTCTTTTTCCTTCTCTCGATCAGACACTTAGAAAAAAAACGGAAAAAAAAAAAAAAAAATTTGGATTTTTTCTAAGTACAAAATCGAGAGAGGCTAAAAATCACCTCTTTTTCCTTTTCTCGATCAGACACTTAGAAAAAAAACGGAAAAAAAAAAAAAAAAAATTTTGGATTTTTTCTAAGTACAAAATCGAGAGAGGCTAAAAATCACCTCTTTTTCCTTCTCTCGATCAGACACTTAGAAAAAAAACGGGAAAAAAAAAAAAAAAATTTTGGATTTTTTCTAAGTACAAAATCGAGAGAGGCTAAAAATCACCTCTTTTTCCTTCTCTCGATCAGACACTTAGAAAAAAAACGGAGAAAAAAAAAAAAAAAAATTTGGATTTTTTCTAAGTACAAAATCGAGAGTGGCTAAAAATCACCTCTTTTTCCTTCTCTCGATCAGACACGTAGAAAAAAAACGGAAAAAAAAAAAAAAAAATTTGGATTTTTTCTAAGTACAAAATCGAGAGTGGCTAAAAATCACCTCTTTTTCCTTCTCTCGATCAGACACTTAGAAAAAAAACGGAAAAAAAAAAAAAAAAAAATTGGATTTTTTCTAAGTACAAAATCGAGAGTGGCTAAAAATCACCTCTTTTTCCTTCTCTCGATCAGACACTTAGAAAAAAAAATGAAAAAAAAAAAAAAAAATTGGATTTTTTCTAAGTACAAAATCGAGAGAGGCTAAAAATCACCTCTTTTTCCTTCTCTCGATCAGACACTTAGAAAAAAAACGGAAAAAAAATAATAAAAAATTTGGATTTTTTCTAAGTACAAAATCGAGAGTGGCTAAAAATCACCTCTTTTTCCTTCTCTCGATCAGACACTTAGAAAAAAAACGGAAAAAAATAAAAAAAAAATTTGGATTTTTTCTAAGTACAAAATCGAGAGAGGCTAAAAATCACCTCTTTTTCCTTCTCTCGATCAGACACTTAGAAAAAAAACGGAAAAAAAAAAAAAAAAAAATTTGATTTTTTCTAAGTACAAAATCGAGAGAGGCTAAAAATCACCTCTTTTTCCTTTTCTCGATCAGACACTTAGAAAAAAAAATGAAAAAAAAAAAAAAAAAATTGGATTTTTTCTAAGTACAAAATCGAGAGAGGCTAAAAATCACCTCTTTTTCCTTCTCTCGATCAGACACTTAGAAAAAAAACGGAAAAAAAAAAAAAAAAAATTTGGATTTTTTCTAAGTACAAAATCGAGAGTGGCTAAAAATCACCTCTTTTTCCTTCTCTCGATCAGACACTTAGAAAAAAAACGGAAAAAAAAAAAAAAAAAATTTGGATTTTTTCTAAGTACAAAATCGAGAGTGGCTAAAAATCACCTCTTTTTCCTTCTCTCGATCAGACACTTAGAAAAAAAACGGAAAAAAAAAAAAAAAAAATTTGGATTTTTTCTAAGTACAAAATCGAGAGAGGCTAAAAATCACCTCTTTTTCCTTTTCTCGATCAGACACTTAGAAAAAAAACTGAAAAAAAAAAAAAAAAAATTGGATTTTTTCTAAGTACAAAATCGAGAGAGGCTAAAAATCACCTCTTTTTCCTTCTCTCGATCAGACACTTAGAAAAAAAACGTAAAAAAAAAAAAAAAAAATTTGGATTTTTTCTAAGTACAAAATCGAGAGAGGCTAAAAATCACCTCTTTTTCCTTCTCTCGATCAGACACTTAGAAAAAAAACGGGAAAAAAAAAAAAAAAAATTTGGATTTTTTCTAAGTACAAAATCGAGAGAGGCTAAAAATCACCTCTTTTTCCTTCTCTCGATCAGACACTTAGAAAAAAAACGGAAAAAAAAAAAAAAAAAAATTGGATTTTTTCTAAGTACAAAATCGAGAGTGGCTAAAAATCACCTCTTTTTCCTTCTCTCGATCAGACACTTAGAAAAAAAAATGAAAAAAAAATTTGGATTTTTTCTAAGTACAAAATCGAGAGAGGCTAAAAATCACCTCTTTTTCCTTCTCTCGATCAGACACTTAGAAAAAAAACGGAAAAAAAAAAAAAAAAATTTGGATTTTTTCTAAGTACAAAATCGAGAGAGGCTAAAAATCACCTCTTTTTCCTTTTCTCGATCAGACACTTAGAAAAAAAACGGAAAAAAAAAAAAAAAAATTTTGGATTTTTTCTAAGTACAAAATCGAGAGAGGCTAAAAATCACCTCTTTTTCCTTCTCTCGATCAGACACTTAGAAAAAAAACGGAAAAAAAAAAAAAAAAAAATTTGGATTTTTTCTAAGTACAAAATCGAGAGAGGCTAAAAATCACCTCTTTTTCCTTCTCTCGATCAGACACTTAGAAAAAAAACGGAGAAAAAAAAAAAAAAAATTTGGATTTTTTCTAAGTACAAAATCGAGAGTGGCTAAAAATCACCTCTTTTTCCTTCTCTCGATCAGACACTTAGAAAAAAAACGGAAAAAAAAAAAAAAAAATTTGGATTTTTTCTAAGTACAAAATCGAGAGTGGCTAAAAATCACCTCTTTTTCCTTCTCTCGATCAGACACTTAGAAAAAAAAAAGAAAAAAAAAAAAAAAAAATTGGATTTTTTCTAAGTACAAAATCGAGAGAGGCTAAAAATCACCTCTTTTTCCTTCTCTCGATCAGACACTTAGAAAAAAAACGGAAAAAAAAAAAAAAAAAATTTGGATTTTTTCTGAGTACAAAATCGAGAGTGGCTAAAAATCACCTCTTTTTCCTTCTCTCGATCAGACACTTAGAAAAAAAACGGAAAAAAAAATAAAATAAAATTGGATTTTTTCTAAGTACAAAATCGAGAGTGGCTAAAAATCACCTCTTTTTCCTTCTCTCGATCAGACACTTAGAAAAAAAAACGGAAAAAAAAAAAAAAAAAATTTGGATTTTTTCTAAGTACAAAATCGAGAGAGGCTAAAAATCACCTCTTTTTCCTTTTCTCAATCAGACACTAAGAAAAAAAACGGAAAAAAAAAAAAAAAAAATTGGATTTTTTCTAAGTACAAAATCGAGAGTGGCTAAAAATCACCTCTTTTCCTTCTCTCGATCAGACACTTAGAAAAAAAAATGAAAAAAAATAAAAAAAAAATGGATTTTTTCTAAGTACAAAATCGAGAGAGGCTAAAAATCACCTCTTTTTCCTTCTCTCGATCGGACACTTAGAAAAAAAAAAAAAAAAAAAAAAAAAAATTTGGATTTTTTCTAAGTACAAAATCGAGAGAGGCTAAAAATCACCTCTTTTTCCTTCTCTCGATCAGACACTTAGAAAAAAAACGGAAAAAAAAAAAAAAAAAATTTGGATTTTTTCTAAGTACAAAATCGAGAGAGGCTAAAAATCACCTCTTTTTCCTTCTCTCGATCGGACACTTAGAAAAAAAAAAAAAAAAAAAAAAAAATTGGATTTTTTCTAAGCACAAAATCGAGAGAGGCTAAAAATCACCTCTTTTTCCTTCTCTCGATCAGACACTTAGAAAAAAAATGGAAAAAAAAAAAAAAAAAATTTGGATTTTTTCTAAGCTACAAAATCGAGAGAGGCTAAAAATCACCTCTTTTTCCTTCTCTCGATCAGACACTTAGAGAAAAAACGGAAAAAAAAAAAAAAAAAAATTTGGATTTTTTCTAAGTACAAAATCGAGAGAGGCTAAAAATCACCTCTTTTTCCTTCTCTCGATCAGACACTTAGAAAAATAACGGAAAAAAAAAAAAAAAATTTGGATTTTTTCTAAGTACAAAATCGAGAGAGGCTAAAAATCACCTCTTTTTCCTTCTCTCGATCAGACACTTAGAAAAAAAACGGGAAAAAAAAAAAAAAAAAAATTGTATTTTTTCTAAGTACAAAATCGAGAGAGGCTAAAAATCACCTCTTTTACCTTCTCTCGATCGGACACTTAGAAAAAAAAAAAAAAAAAAAAAATTGGGATTTTTTCTAAGTACAAAATCGAGAGAGGCTAAAATCACCTCTTTTTCCTTCTCTCGATCAGACACTTAGAAAAAAAACGTAAAAAAAAAAAAAAAATTTGGATTTTTTCTAAGTACAAAATCGAGAGAGGCTAAAAATCACCTCTTTTTCCTTCTCTCGATCAGACACTTAGAAAAAAAACGGAAAAAAAAAAAAAAAAATTTGGATTTTTTCTAAGTACAAAATCGAGAGAGGCTAAAAATCACCTCTTTTTCCTTCTCTCGATCGGACACTTAGAAAAAAAAAAAAAAAAAAAAAAAAAATTTGGATTTTTTCTAAGTACAAAATCGAGAGAGGCTAAAAATCACCTCTTTTTCCTTCTCTCGATCAGACACTTAGAAAAAAAACGGAAAAAAAAAAAAAAAAATTTGGATTTTTTCTAAGTACAAAATCGAGAGAGGCTAAAAATCACCTCTTTTTCCTTCTCTCGATCGGACACTTAGAAAAAAAAAAAAAAAAAAAAAAAAATTGGATTTTTTCTAAGTACAAAATCGAGAGAGGCTAAAAATCACCTCTTTTTCCTTCTCTCGATCAGACACTTAGAAAAAAAACGGAAAAAAAAAAAAAAAAAAATTGGATTTTTTCTAAGTACAAAATCGAGAGAGGCTAAAAATCACCTCTTTTACCTTCTCTCGATCGGACACTTAGAAAAAAAAAAAAAAAAAAAAAAATTGGGATTTTTTCTAAGTACAAAATCGAGAGAGGCTAAAAATCACCTCTTTTTCCTTCTCTCGATCAGACACTTAGAAAAAAAACGTAAAAAAAAAAAAAAAAATTTGGATTTTTTCTAAGTACAAAATCGAGAGAGGCTAAAAATCACCTCTTTTTCCTTCTCTCGATCAGACACTTAGAAAAAAAACGGAAAAAAAAAAAAAAAAATTTGGATTTTTTCTAAGTACAAAATCGAGAGAGGCTAAAAATCACCTCTTTTTCCTTCTCTCGATCGGACACTTAGAAAAAAAAAAAAAAAAAAAAAAAAAATTTGGATTTTTTCTAAGTACAAAATCGAGAGAGGCTAAAAATCACCTCTTTTTCCTTCTCTCGATCAGACACTTAGAAAAAAAACGGAAAAAAAAAAAAAAAAATTTGGATTTTTTCTAAGTACAAAATCGAGAGAGGCTAAAAATCACCTCTTTTTCCTTTTCTCGATCAGACACTTAGAAAAAAAACGGGAAAAAAAAAAAAAAAAAATTGGATTTTTCTAAGTACAAAATCGAGACAGGCTAAAAATCACCTCTTTTTCCTTTTCTCGATCAGACACTTAGAAAAAAAAATGAAAAAAAAAAAAAAAAAATTGGATTTTTTCTAAGTACAAAATCGAGAGAGGCTAAAAATCACCTCTTTTTCCTTCTCTCGATCAGACACTTAGAAAAAAAACGGAAAAAAAAAAAAAAAAAAATTTGGATTTTTTCTAAGTACAAAATCGAGAGTGGCTAAAAATCACCTCTTTTTCCTTCTCTCGATCAGACACTTAGAAAAAAAACGGAAAAAAAAAAAAAAAAAATTTGGATTTTTTCTAAGTACAAAATCGAGAGTGGCTAAAAATCACCTCTTTTTCCTTCTCTCGATCAGACACTTAGAAAAAAAACGGAAAAAAAAAAAAAAAAAATTTGGATTTTTTCTAAGTACAAAATCGAGAGAGGCTAAAAATCACCTCTTTTTCCTTTTCTCGATCAGACACTTAGAAAAAAAACTGAAAAAAAAAAAAAAAAAATTGGATTTTTTCTAAGTACAAAATCGAGAGAGGCTAAAAATCACCTCTTTTTCCTTCTCTCGATCAGACACTTAGAAAAAAAACTGAAAAAAAAAAAAAAAAATTGGATTTTTTTCTAAGTACAAAATCGAGAGAGGCTAAAAATCACCTCTTTTTCCTTCTCTCGATCAGACACTTAGAAAAAAAACGGAAAAAAAAAAATAAAAAATTTGGATTTTTTCTAAGTACAAAATCGAGAGAGGCTAAAAATCACCTCTTTTTCCTTCTCTCGATCAGACACTTAGAAAAAAAACGGGAAAAAAAAAAAAAAAAAATTGGATTTTTTCTAAGTACAAAATCGAGAGAGGCTAAAAATCACCTCTTTTTCCTTCTCTCGATCAGACACTTAGAAAAAAAACGGAAAAAAAACAAAAAAAAAATTGGATTTTTTCTAAGTACAAAATCGAGAGTGGCTAAAAATCACCTCTTTTTCCTTCTCTCGATCAGACACTTAGAAAAAAAAATGAAAAAAAAATTTGGATTTTTTCTAAGTACAAAATCGAGAGAGGCTAAAAATCACCTCTTTTTCCTTCTCTCGATCAGACACTTAGAAAAAAAACGGAAAAAAAAAAAAAAAATTTGGATTTTTTCTAAGTACAAAATCGAGAGAGGCTAAAAATCACCTCTTTTTCCTTCTCTCGATCAGACACTTAGAAAAAAAACGGGAAAAAAAAAAAAAAAAAATTTGGAATTTTTTCTAAGTACAAAATCGAGAGAGGCTAAAAATCACCTCTTTTTCCTTCTCTCGATCAGACACTTAGAAAAAAAACGGAAAAAAAAAAAAAAAAAAAATTGGATTTTTTCTAAGTACAAAATCGAGAGTGGCTAAAAATCACCTCTTTTTCCTTCTCTCGATCAGACACTTAGAAAAAAAAATGAAAAAAAAATTTGGATTTTTTCTAAGTACAAAATCGAGAGAGGCTAAAAATCACCTCTTTTTCCTTCTCTCGATCAGACACTTAGAAAAAAAACGGAAAAAAAAAAAAAAAATTTGGATTTTTTCTAAGTACATAATCGAGAGAGGCTAAAAATCACCTCTTTTTCCTTTTCTCGATCAGACACTTAGAAAAAAAACGGAAAAAAAAAAAAAAAAATTTGGATTTTTTCTAAGTACAAAATCGAGAGAGGCTAAAAATCACCTCTTTTTCCTTCTCTCGATCAGACACTTAGAAAAAAAACGGAAAAAAAAAAAAAAAAAATTTGGATTTTTTCTAAGTACAAAATCGAGAGAGGCTAAAAATCACCTCTTTTTCCTTCTCTCGATCAGACACTTAGAAAAAAAACGGAGAAAAAAAAAAAAAAAATTTGGATTTTTTCTAAGTACAAAATCGAGAGTGGCTAAAAATCACCTCTTTTTCCTTCTCTCGATCAGACACTTAGAAAAAAAACGGAAAAAAAAAAAAAAAAAATTTGGATTTTTTCTAAGTACAAAATCGAGAGTGGCTAAAAATCACCTCTTTTTCCTTCTCTCGATCAGACACTTAGAAAAAAAAAAGAAAAAAAAAAAAAAAAAATTGGATTTTTTCTAAGTACAAAATCGAGAGGCTAAAAATCACCTCTTTTTCCTTCTCTCGATCAGACACTTAGAAAAAAAACGGAAAAAAAAAAAAAAAAAATTTGGATTTTTTCTGAGTACAAAATCGAGAGTGGCTAAAAATCACCTCTTTTTCCTTCTCTCGATCAGACACTTAGAAAAAAAACGGAAAAAAAAATAAAAAAAATTGGATTTTTTCTAAGTACAAAATCGAGAGTGGCTAAAAATCACCTCTTTTTCCTTCTCTCGATCAGACACTTAGAAAAAAAACGGAAAAAAAAAAAAAAAAAAATTTGGATTTTTTCTAAGTACAAAATCGAGAGAGGCTAAAAATCACCTCTTTTTCCTTTTCTCAAATCAGACACTAAGAAAAAAAACGGAAAAAAAAAATAAAAAAAATTGGATTTTTTCTAAGTACAAAATCGAGAGTGGCTAAAAATCACCTCTTTTTCCTTCTCTCGATCAGACACTTAGAAAAAAAAATGAAAAAAAATAAAAAAAAATTGGATTTTTTCTAAGTACAAAATCGAGAGAGGCTAAAAATCACCTCTTTTTCCTTCTCTCGATCGGACACTTAGAAAAAAAAAAAAAAAAAAAAAAAAAAAATTTGGATTTTTTCTAAGTACAAAATCGAGAGAGGCTAAAAATCACCTCTTTTTCCTTCTCTCGATCAGACACTTAGAAAAAAAACGGAAAAAAAAAAAAAAAAAAATTTGGATTTTTTCTAAGTACAAAATCGAGAGAGGCTAAAAATCACCTCTTTTTCCTTCTCTCGATCGGACACTTAGAAAAAAAAAAAAAAAAAAAAAAAAATTGGATTTTTTCTAAGTACAAAATCGAGAGAGGCTAAAAATCACCTCTTTTTCCTTCTCTCGATCAGACACTTAGAAAAAAAATGGAAAAAAAAAAAAAAAAAATTTGGATTTTTTCTAACTACAAAATCGAGAGAGGCTAAAAATCACCTCTTTTTCCTTCTCTCGATCAGACACTTAGAAAAAAAAATGAAAAAAAAAAAAAAAAATTTGGATTTTTTCTAAGTACAAAATCGAGAGAGGCTAAAAATCACCTCTTTTTCCTTCTCTCGATCAGACACTTAGAAAAATAACGGAAAAAAAAAAAAAAAATTTGGATTTTTTCTAAGGTACAAAATCGAGAGAGGCTAAAAATCACCTCTTTTTCCTTCTCTCGATCAGACACTTAGAAAAAAAACGGAAAAAAAAAAAAAAAAAATTGGATTTTTTCTAAGTACAAAATCGAGAGAGGCTAAAAATCACCTCTTTTACCTTCTCTCGATCGGACACTTAGAAAAAAAAAAAAAAAAAAAAAAAATTGGGATTTTTTCTAAGTACAAAATCGAGAGAGGCTAAAAATCACCTCTTTTTCCTTCTCTCGATCAGACACTTAGAAAAAAAACGTAAAAAAAAAAAAAAAAATTTGGATTTTTTCTAAGTACAAAATAGAGAGAGGCTAAAAATCACCTCTTTTTCCTTCTCTCGATCAGACACTTAGAAAAAAAACGGAAAAAAAAAAAAAAAAATTTGGATTTTTTCTAAGTACAAAATCGAGAGAGGCTAAAAATCACCTCTTTTTCCTTCTCTCGATCGGACACTTAGAAAAAAAAAAAAAAAAAAAAAAAAAATTTGGATTTTTTCTAAGTACAAAATCGAGAGAGGCTAAAAATCACCTCTTTTTCCTTCTCTCGATCAGACACTTAGAAAAAAAACGGAAAAAAAAAAAAAAAATTTGGATTTTTTCTAAGTACAAAATCGAGAGAGGCTAAAAATCACCTCTTTTTCCTTCTCTCGATCGGACACTTAGAAAAAAAAGAAAAAAAAAAAAAAAAATTGGATTTTTTCTAAGTACAAAATCGAGAGAGGCTAAAAATCACCTCTTTTTCCTTCTCTCGATCAGACACTTAAAAAAAAAACGGAAAAAAAAAAAAAAAAAATTTGGATTTTTTCTAAGTACAAAATCGAGAGAGGCTAAAAATCACCTCTTTTTCCTTTTCTCGATCAGACACTTAGAAAAAAAACGGAAAAAAAAAAAAAAAAATTTGGATTTTTTCTAAGTACAAAATCGAGAGAGGCTAAAAATCACCTCTTTTTCCTTCTCTCGATCAGACACTTAGAAAAAAAACGGAAAAAAAAAAAAAAAAATTTGGATTTTTTCCAAGTACAAAATCGAGAGTGGCTAAAAATCACCTCTTTTTCCTTCTCTCGATCAGACACTTAGAAAAAAAACGGGAAAAAAAAAAAAAAAAATTTGGATTTTTTCTAAGTACAAAATCGAGAGAGGCTAAAAATCACCTCTTTTTCCTTTTCTCGATCAGACACTTAGAAAAAAAACGGAAAAAAAAAAAAAAAAAATTTGGATTTTTTCTAAGTACAAAATCGAGAGAGGCTAAAAATCACCTCTTTTTCCTTCTCTCGATCAGACACTTAGAAAAAAAACGGGAAAAAAAAAAAAAAAAATTGGATTTTTTCTAAGTACAAAATCGAGAGTGGCTAAAAATCACCTCTTTTCCTTCTCTCGATCAGACACTTAGAAAAAAAACGGAAAAAAAAAATAAAAAATTTGGATTTTTTCTAAGTACAAAATCGAGAGAGGCTAAAAATCACCTCTTTTTCCTTTTCTCGATCAGACACTTAGAAAAAAAACGGAAAAAAAAAAAAAAAAAAATTGGATTTTTTCTAAGTACAAAATCGAGACAGGCTAAAAATCACCTCTTTTTCCTTTTCTCGATCAGACACTTAGAAAAAAAAATGAAAAAAAAAAAAAAAAAATTGGATTTTTTCTAAGTACAAAATCGAGAGAGGCTAAAAATCACCTCTTTTTCCTTCTCTCGATCAGACACTTAGAAAAAAAACGGAAAAAAAAATAAAAAAAATTTGGATTTTTTCTAAGTACAAAATCGAGAGTGGCTAAAAATCACCTCTTTTTCCTTCTCTCGATCAGACACTTAGAAAAAAAACGGAAAAAAAAAAAAAAAAAATTTGGATTTTTTCTAAGTACAAAATCGAGAGTGGCTAAAAATCACCTCTTTTTCCTTCTCTCGATCAGACACTTATAAAAAAAACGGAAAAAAAAAAAAAAAAAATTTGGATTTTTTCTAAGTACAAAATCGAGAGAGGCTAAAAATCACCTCTTTTTCCTTTTCTCGATCAGACACTTAGAAAAAAAACTGAAAAAAAAAAAAAAAAAATTGGATTTTTTCTAAGTACAAAATCGAGAGAGGCTAAAAATCACCTCTTTTTCCTTCTCTCGATCAGACACTTAGAAAAAAAACTGAAAAAAAAAAAAAAAAATTGGATTTTTTTCTAAGTACAAAATCGAGAGAGGCTAAAAATCACCTCTTTTTCCTTCTCTCGATCAGACACTTAGAAAAAAAACGGAAAAAAAAAAATAAAAAATTTGGATTTTTTCTAAGTACAAAATCGAGAGAGGCTAAAAATCACCTCTTTTTCCTTCTCTCGATCAGACACTTAGAAAAAAAACGGGAAAAAAAAAAAAAAAAATTTGGATTTTTTCTAAGTACAAAATCGAGAGAGGCTAAAAATCACCTCTTTTTCCTTCTCTCGATCAGACACTTAGAAAAAAAACGGAAAAAAAACAAAAAAAAAATTGGATTTTTTCTAAGTACAAAATCGAGAGTGGCTAAAAATCACCTCTTTTTCCTTCTCTCGATCAGACACTTAGAAAAAAAAATGAAAAAAAAATTTGGATTTTTTCTAAGTACAAAATCGAGAGAGGCTAAAAATCACCTCTTTTTCCTTCTCTCGATCAGACACTTAGAAAAAAAACGGAAAAAAAAAAAAAAAATTTGGATTTTTTCTAAGTACAAAATCGAGAGAGGCTAAAAATCACCTCTTTTTCCTTTTCTCGATCAGACACTTAGAAAAAAAACGGAAAAAAAAATAAAAAAATTTTGGATTTTTTCTAAGTACAAAATCGAGAGAGGCTAAAAATCACCTCTTTTTCCTTCTCTCGATCAGACACTTGAAAAAAAACGGAAAAAAAAAAAAAAAAAATTTGGATTTTTTCTAAGTACAAAATCGAGAGTGGCTAAAAATCACCTCTTTTTCCTTCTCTCGATCAGACACTTAGAAAAAAAACGGAAAAAAAAAAAAAAAAAATTTGGATTTTTTCTAAGTACAAAATCGAGAGAGGCTAAAAATCACCTCTTTTTCCTTCTCTCGATCAGACACTTAGAAAAAAAACGGAAAAAAAACAAAAAAAAAATTGGATTTTTTCTAAGTACAAAATCGAGAGTGGCTAAAAATCACCTCTTTTTCCTTCTCTCGATCAGACACTTAGAAAAAAAAATGAAAAAAAATTTGGATTTTTTCTAAGTACAAAATCGAGAGAGGCTAAAAATCACCTCTTTTTCCTTCTCTCGATCAGACACTTAGAAAAAAAACGGAAAAAAAAAAAAAAAATTTGGATTTTTTCTAAGTACAAAATCGAGAGAGGCTAAAAATCACCTCTTTTTCCTTTTCTCGATCAGACACTTAGAAAAAAAACGGAAAAAAAAAAAAAAAAATTTTGGATTTTTTCTAAGTACAAAATCGAGAGAGGCTAAAAATCACCTCTTTTTCCTTCTCTCGATCAGACACTTAGAAAAAAAACGGAAAAAAAAAAAAAAAAAATTTGAATTTTTTCTAAGTACAAAATCGAGAGTGGCTAAAAATCACCTCTTTTTCCTTCTCTCGATCAGACACTTAGAAAAAAAACGGAAAAAAAAAAAAAAAAAATTTGGATTTTTTCTAAGTACAAAATCGAGAGTGGCTAAAAATCACCTCTTTTTCCTTTTCTCGATCAGACACTTAGAAAAAAAACGGAAAAAAAAAAAAAAAAAATTTGGATTTTTTTCTAAGTACAAAATCGAGAGAGGCTAAAAATCACCTCTTTTTCCTTCTCTCGATCAGACACTTAGAAAAAAAACGGAAAAAAAAAATAAAACATTTGGATTTTTTCTAAGTACAAAATCGAGAGAGGCTAAAAATCACCTCTTTTTCCTTCTCTCGATCAGACACTTAGAAAAAAAACGGAAAAAAAAAAAAAAAAATTTGGATTTTTTCTAAGTACAAAATCGAGAGAGGCTAAAAATCACCTCTTTTTCCTTCTCTCGATCAGACACTTAGAAAAAAAACGGAAAAAAAAAAATAAAAAATTTGGATTTTTTCTAAGTACAAAATCGAGAGTGGCTAAAAATCACCTCTTTTTCCTTCTCTCGATCAGACACTTAGAAAAAAAACGGGAAAAAAAAAAAAAAAAATTTGGATTTTTTCTAAGTACAAAATCGAGAGAGGCTAAAAATCACCTCTTTTTCCTTTTCTCGATCAGACACTTAGAAAAAAAAATGAAAAAAAAAAAAAAAATTGGATTTTTTCTAAGTACAAAATCGAGAGAGGCTAAAAATCACCTCTTTTTCCTTCTCTCGATCAGACACTTAGAAAAAAAACGGAAAAAAAAAAATAAAAAATTTGGATTTTTTCTAAGTACAAAATCGAGAGAGGCTAAAAATCACCTCTTTTTCCTTCTCTCGATCAGACACTTAGAAAAAAAACGGGAAAAAAAAAAAAAAAAAATTTGGATTTTTTCTAAGTACAAAATCGAGAGAGGCTAAAAATCACCTCTTTTTCCTTCTCTCGATCAGACACTTAGAAAAAAAACGGAAAAAAAAAAAAAAAAAATTTGGATTTTTTCTAAGTACAAAATCGAGAGTGGCTAAAAATCACCTCTTTTTCCTTCTCTCGATCAGACACTTAGAAAAAAAACGGAAAAAAAAAAAAAAAAATTTGGATTTTTTCTAAGTACAAAATCGAGAGTGGCTAAAAATCACCTCTTTTTCCTTCTCTCGATCAGACACTTAGAAAAAAAACTGAAAAAAAAAAAAAAAAATTTGGATTTTTTCTAAGTACAAAATCGAGAGTGGCTAAAAATCACCTCTTTTTCCTTTTCTCGATCAGACACTTAGAAAAAAAACGGAAAAAAAAACAAAAAACATTTGGATTTTTTCTAAGTACAAAATCGAGAGAGGCTAAAAATCACCTCTTTTTCCTTCTCTCGATCAGACACTTAGAAAAAAAACGGAAAAAAAAAAAAAATTTGGATTTTTTCTAAGTACAAAATCGAGAGTGGCTAAAAATCACCTCTTTTTCCTTCTCTCGATCAGACACTTAGAAAAAAAACGGAAAAAAAAAAAAAAAAATTTGGATTTTTTCTAAGTACAAAATCGAGAGTGGCTAAAAATCACCTCTTTTTCCTTTTCTCGATCAGACACTTAGAAAAAAAACGGAAAAAAAAACAAAAAACATTTGGATTTTTTCTAAGTACAAAATCGAGAGAGGCTAAAAATCACCTCTTTTTCCTTTTCTCGATCAGACACTTAGAAAAAAAACGGAAAAAAAAAAAAAAAAAATTTGGATTTTTTTCTAAGTACAAAATCGAGAGAGGCTAAAAATCACCTCTTTTTCCTTCTCTCGATCAGACACTTAGAAAAAAAACGGAAAAAAAAAAATAAAACATTTGGATTTTTTCTAAGTACAAAATCGAGAGTGGCTAAAAATCACCTCTTTTTCCTTCTCTCGATCAGACACTTAGAAAAAAAACGGAAAAAAAAAAAAAAAATTTGGATTTTTTCTAAGTACAAAATCGAGAGAGGCTAAAAATCACCTCTTTTTCCTTTTCTCGATCAGACACTAAAAAAAAAACGGAAAAAAAAAAAAAAAAAATTGGATTTTTTCTAAGTACAAAATCGAGAGAGGCTAAAAATCACCTCTTTTTCCTTCTCTCGATCAGACACTTAGAAAAAAAACGGAAAAAAAAAAAAAAAAAAATTGGATTTTTTCTAAGTACAAAATCGAGAGTGGCTAAAAATCACCTCTTTTTCCTTCTCTCGATCAGACACTTAGAAAAAAAACGGAAAAAAAAAAATAAAAAATTTGGATTTTTTCTAAGTACAAAATCGAGAGTGGCTAAAAATCACCTCTTTTTCCTTCTCTCGATCAGACACTTAGAAAAAAAACGGGAAAAAAAAAAAAAAAAAATTGGATTTTTTCTAAGTACAAAATCGAGAGAGGCTAAAAATCACCTCTTTTTCCTTTTCTCGATCAGACACTTAGAAAAAAAAATGAAAAAAAAAAAAAAAAAATTGGATTTTTTCTAAGTACAAAATCGAGAGAGGCTAAAAATCACCTCTTTTTCCTTCTCTCGATCAGACACTTAGAAAAAAAACGGAAAAAAAAAAAAAAAAATTTGGATTTTTTCTAAGTACAAAATCGAGAGTGGCTAAAAATCACCTCTTTTTCCTTCTCTCGATCAGACACTTAGAAAAAAAACGGAAAAAAAAAAAAAAAAAAATTGGATTTTTTCTAAGTACAAAATCGAGAGAGGCTAAAAATCACCTCTTTTTCCTTTTCTCGATCAGACACTTAGAAAAAAAACGGAAAAAAAAAAAAAAAAAAATTGGATTTTTTCTAAGTACAAAATCGAGAGAGGCTAAAAATCACCTCTTTTTCCTTTTCTCGATCAGACACTTAGAAAAAAAAATGAAAAAAAAAAAAAAAAAATTGGATTTTTTCTAAGTACAAAATCGAGAGAGGCTAAAAATCACCTCTTTTTCCTTCTCTCGATCAGACACTTAGAAAAAAAACGGAAAAAAAAAAAAAAAAAATTTGGATTTTTTCTAAGTACAAAATCGAGAGTGGCTAAAAATCACCTCTTTTTCCTTCTCTCGATCAGACACTTAGAAAAAAAACGGAAAAAAAAAAAAAAAAAATTGGATTTTTTCTAAGTACAAAATCGAGAGTGGCTAAAAATCACCTCTTTTTCCTTCTCTCGATCAGACACTTAGAAAAAAAACTGAAAAAAAAAAAAAAAAAATTTGGATTTTTTCTAAGTACAAAATCGAGAGTGGCTAAAAATCACCTCTTTTTCCTTTTCTCGATCAGACACTTAGAAAAAAAACGGAAAAAAAAAAAAAAAACATTTGGATTTTTTCTAAGTACAAAATCGAGAGAGGCTAAAAATCACCTCTTTTTCCTTTTCTCGATCAGACACTTAGAAAAAAAACGGAAAAAAAAAAAAAAAAATTTGGATTTTTTCTAAGTACAAAATCGAGAGAGGCTAAAAATCACCTCTTTTTCCTTCTCTCGATCAGACACTTAGAAAAAAAACGGAAAAAAAAAAAAAAAAAATTTGGATTTTTTCTAAGTACAAAATCGAGAGTGGCTAAAAATCACCTCTTTTTCCTTCTCTCGATCAGACACTTAGAAAAAAAACGGAAAAAAAAAAAAAAAAAATTTGGATTTTTTCTAAGTACAAAATCGAGAGTGGCTAAAAATCACCTCTTTTTCCTTCTCTCGATCAGACACTTAGAAAAAAAACGGAAAAAAAAAAAAAAAAAATTGGATTTTTTCTAAGTACAAAATCGAGAGAGGCTAAAAATCACCTCTTTTTCCTTTCTCGATCAGACACTTAGAAAAAAAACTGAAAAAAAAAAAAAAAAAATTGGATTTTTTCTAAGTACAAAATCGAGAGAGGCTAAAAATCACCTCTTTTTCCTTCTCTCGATCAGACACTTAGAAAAAAAACTGAAAAAAAAAAAAAAAAAATTGGATTTTTTTCTAAGTACAAAATCGAGAGAGGCTAAAAATCACCTCTTTTTCCTTCTC
>NC_084741.1:390848-425779 GCF_033978785.1 Entelurus aequoreus
ATCGAGAGAAGGAAAAAGAGGTGATTTTTAGCCACTCTCGATTTTGTACTTAGAAAAAATCCAAATTTTTTTTTTTTTTTCCGTTTTTTTTCTAAGTGTCTGATCGAGAGAAGGAAAAAGAGGTGATTTTTAGCCTCTCTCGATTTTGTACTTAGAAAAAATCCAATTTTTTTTTTTTTTTTTCATTTTTTTTTCTAAGTGTCTGATCGAGAGAAGGAAAAAGAGGTGATTTTTAGCCACTCTCGATTTGTACTTAGAAAAAATCCAAATTTATTTTATTTTTTTTTCCGTTTTTTTTCTAAGTGTCTGATCGAGAGAAGGAAAAAGAGGTGATTTTTAGCCACTCTCGATTTTGTACTTAGAAAAAATCCAAATTTTTTTTTTTTTTTTTTCCGTTTTTTTTCTAAGTGTCTGATCGAGAGAAGGAAAAAGAGGTGATTTTTAGCCTCTCTCGATTTTGTACTTAGAAAAAATCCAAATTTTTTTTTTTTTTTTTCCCGTTTTTTTTCTAAGTGTCTGATCGAGAAAAGGAAAAAGAGGTGATTTTTAGCCTCTCTCGATTTTGTACTTAGAAAAAATCCAAATTTTTTTTTTTTTTTTTTCCGTTTTTTTTCTAAGTGTCTGATCGAGAGAAGGAAAAAGAGGTGATTTTTAGCCACTCTCGATTTTGTACTTAGAAAAAATCCAAATATTTTTTTTTTTTTTCCGTTTTTTTCTAAGTGTCTGATCGAGAGAAGGAAAAAGAGGTGATTTTTAGCCACTCTCGATTTTGTACTTAGAAAAAATCCAAATTTTTTTTTTTTTTTTCCGTTTTTTTTCTAAGTGTCTGATCGAGAGAAGGAAAAAGAGGTGATTTTTAGCCTCTCTCGATTTTGTACTTAGAAAAAATCCAAATTTTTTTTTTTTTTTTTCCCGTTTTTTTTCTAAGTGTCTGATCGAGAAAAGGAAAAAGAGGTGATTTTTAGCCTCTCTCGATTTTGTACTTAGAAAAAATCCAAATTTTTTTTTTTTTTTTTTCCGTTTTTTTTCTAAGTGTCTGATCGAGAGAAGGAAAAAGAGGTGATTTTTAGCCACTCTCGATTTTGTACTTAGAAAAAATCCAAATTTTTTTTTTTTTTTTTTCCGTTTTTTTTCTAAGTGTCTGATCGAGAGAAGGAAAAAGAGGTGATTTTTAGCCTCTCTCGATTTTGTACTTAGAAAAAATCCAAATTTTTTTTTTTTTTTTTTCCGTTTTTTTTCTAAGTGTCTGATCGAGAAAAGGAAAAAGAGGTGATATTTAGCCTCTCTCGATTTTGTACTTAGAAAAAATCCAAATTTTTTTTTTTTTTTTTCCGTTTTTTTTCTAAGTGTCTGATCGAGAGAAGGAAAAAGAGGTGATTTTTAGCCACTCTCGATTTTGTACTTAGAAAAAATCCAAATTTTTTTTTTTTTTTATTTCCGTTTTTTTTCTAAGTGTCTGATCGAGAGAAGGAAAAAGAGGTGATTTTTAGCCTCTCTCGATTTTGTACTTAGAAAAAATCCAAATTTTTTTTTTTTTTTTTTCCCTTTTTTTTCTAAGTGTCTGATCGAGAGAAGGAAAAAGAGGTGATTTTTAGCCTCTCTCGATTTTGTACTTAGAAAAAATCCAATTTTTTTTTTTTTTTTTTCATTTTTTTTTCTAAGTGTCTGATCGAGAGAAGGAAAAAGAGGTGATTTTTAGCCACTCTCGATTTTGTACTTAGAAAAAATCCAAATTTTTTTTTTTTTTTTTTCCGTTTTTTTTCTAAGTGTCTGATCGAGAGAAGGAAAAAGAGGTGATTTTTAGCCACTCTCGATTTTGTACTTAGAAAAAATCCAAATTTTTTTTTTTTTTTTTCCCCGTTTTTTTTCTAAGTGTCTGATCGAGAGAAGGAAAAAGAGGTGATTTTTAGCCTCTCTCGATTTTGTACTTAGAAAAAATCCAAATTTTTTTTTTTTTTTTTCCGTTTTTTTTCTAAGTGTCTGATCGAGAAAAGGAAAAAGAGGTGATTTTTAGCCTCTCTCGATTTTGTACTTAGAAAAAATCCAAATTTTTTTTTTTTTTTTTTCCGTTTTTTTTCTAAGTGTCTGATCGAGAGAAGGAAAAAGAGGTGATTTTTAGCCACTCTCGATTTTGTACTTAGAAAAAATGCAATTTTTTTTTTTTTTTTTTCATTTTTTTTTCTAAGTGTCTGATCGAGAGAAGGAAAAAGAGGTGATTTTTAGCCACTCTCGATTTTGTACTTAGAAAAAATCCAAATTTTTTTTTTTTTTTTTCCGTTTTTTTTCTAAGTGTCTGATCGAGAGAAGGAAAAAGAGGTGATTTTTAGCCTCTCTCGATTTTGTACTTAGAAAAAATCCTATTTTTTTTTTTTTTTTTCATTTTTTTTTCTAAGTGTCTGATCGAGAGAAGGAAAAAGAGGTGATTTTTAGCCACTCTCGATTTTGTACTTAGAAAAAATCCAAATTTTTTTTTTTTTTTTTCCGTTTTTTTTCTAAGTGTCTGATCGAGAGAAGGAAAAAGAGGTGATTTTTAGCCTCTCTCGATTTTGTACTTAGAAAAAATCCAATTTTTTTTTTTTTTTTTCATTTTTTTTTCTAAGTGTCTGATCGAGAAAAGGAAAAAGAGGTGATTTTTAGCCTCTCTCGATTTTGTACTAAGAAAAAATCCAAATTTTTTTTTTTTTTTTTTCCGTTTTTTTTCTAAGTGTCTGATCGAGAGAAGGAAAAAGAGGTGATTTTTAGCCACTCTCGATTTTGTACTTAAAAAAAAATCCAAATTTTTTATTTTTTTTTTTCCGTTTTTTTTCTAAGTGTCTGATCGAGAGAAGGAAAAAGAGGTGATTTTTAGCCTCTCTCGATTTTGTACTTAGAAAAAATCCAAATTTTTTTTTTTTTTTTTCCGTTTTTTTTCTAAATGTCTGATCGAGAAAAGGAAAAAGAGGTGATTTTTAGCCTCTCTCGATTTTGTACTTAGAAAAAATCCAAATTTTTTTTTTTTTTTTCCGTTTTTTTTCTAAGTGTCTGATCGAGAGAAGGAAAAAGAGGTGATTTTTAGCCACTCTCGATTTTGTACTTAGAAAAAATCCAAATTTTTATTTTTTATTTTCCGTTTTTTTTCTAAGTGTCTGATCGAGAGAAGGAAAAAGAGGTGATTTTTAGCCTCTCTCGATTTTGTACTTAGAAAAAATCCAATTTTTTATTTTTTTTTCATTTTTTTTTCTAAGTGTCTGATCGAGAGAAGGAAAAAGAGGTGATTTTTAGCCACTCTCGATTTTGTACTTAGAAAAAATCCAATTTTTTTTTTTTTTTTTCCGTTTTTTTTCTAAGTGTCTGATCGAGAGAAGGAAAAAGAGGTGATTTTTAGCCTCTCTCGATTTTGTACTTAGAAAAAATGCAATTTTTTTTTTTTTTTTTCATTTTTTTTTCTAAGTGTCTGATCGAGAGAAGGAAAAAGAGGTGATTTTTAGCCACTCTCGATTTTGTACTTAGAAAAAATCCAAATGTTTTTTGTTTTTTTTTCCGTTTTTTTTCTAAGTGTCTGATCGAGAGAAGGAAAAAGAGGTGATTTTTAGCCTCTCTCGATTTTGTACTTAGAAAAAATCCAATTTTTTTTTTTTTTTTTCTTTTTTTTTTCTAAGTGTCTGATCGAGAGAAGGAAAAAGAGGTGATTTTTAGCCACTCTCGATTTTGTACTTAGAAAAAATCCAAATTTTTTTTTTTTTTTTTTCCGTTTTTTTTCTAAGTGTCTGATCGAGAGAAGGAAAAAGAGGTGATTTTTAGCCACTCTCGATTTTGTACTTAGAAAAAATCCAAATTTTTTTTTTTTTTTCCCGTTTTTTTTCTAAGTGTCTGATCGAGAGAAGGAAAAAGAGGTGATTTTTAGCCTCTCTCGATTTTGTACTTAGAAAAAATCCAAATTTTTTTTTTTTTTTTTCCGTTTTTTTTCTAAGTGTCTGATCGAGAAAAGGAAAAAGAGGTGATTTTTAGCCTCTCTCGATTTTGTACTTAGAAAAAATCCAAATTTTTTTTTTTTTTTTTTTCCGTTTTTTTTCTAAGTGTCTGATCGAGAGAAGGAAAAAGAGGTGATTTTTAGCCACTCTCGATTTTGTACTTAGAAAAAATCCCAATTTTTTTTTTTTTTTTTCCGTTTTTTTTCTAAGTGTCTGATCGAGAGAAGGAAAAAGAGGTGATTTTTAGCCTCTCTCGATTTTGTACTTAGAAAAAATCCAATTTTTTTTTTTTTTTTTCATTTTTTTTTCTAAGTGTCTGATCGAGAGAAGGAAAAAGAGGTGATTTTTAGCCACTCTCGATTTTGTACTTAGAAAAAATCCAATTTTTTTTTTTTTTTTTTTCCGTTTTTTTTCTAAGTGTCTGATCGAGAGAAGGAAAAAGAGGTGATTTTTAGCCTCTCTCGATTTTGTACTTAGAAAAAATGCAATTTTTTTTTTTTTTTTTCATTTTTTTTTCTAAGTGTCTGATCGAGAGAAGGAAAAAGAGGTGATTTTTAGCCACTCTCGATTTTGTACTTAGAAAAAATCCAAATTTTTTTTTTTTTTTTTTCCGTTTTTTTTCTAAGTGTCTGATCGAGAGAAGGAAAAAGAGGTGATTTTTAGCCTCTCTCGATTTTGTACTTAGAAAAAATCCAATTTTTTTTTTTTTTTTTCTTTTTTTTTCTAAGTGTCTGATCGAGAGAAGGAAAAAGAGGTGATTTTTAGCCACTCTCGATTTTGTACTTAGAAAAAATCCAAATTTTTTTTTTTTTTTTTCCGTTTTTTTTCTAAGTGTCTGATCGAGAGAAGGAAAAAGAGGTGATTTTTAGCCTCTCTCGATTTTGTACTTAGAAAAAATCCAATTTTTTTTTTTTTTTTCATTTTTTTTTCTAAGTGTCTGATCGAGAAAAGGAAAAAGAGGTGATTTTTAGCCTCTCTCGATTTTGTACTAAGAAAAAATCCAATTTTTTTTTTTTTTTTCCGTTTTTTTTCTAAGTGTCTGATCGAGAGAAGGAAAAAGAGGTGATTTTTAGCCACTCTCGATTTTGTACTTAAAAAAAAATCCAAATTTTTTATTTTTTTTTTTCCGTTTTTTTTCTAAGTGTCTGATCGAGAGAAGGAAAAAGAGGTGATTTTTAGCCTCTCTCGATTTTGTACTTAGAAAAAATCCAAATTTTTTTTTTTTTTTTTTCCGTTTTTTTTCTAAGTGTCTGATCGAGAAAAGGAAAAAGAGGTGATTTTTAGCCTCTCTCGATTTTGTACTTAGAAAAAATCCAATTTTTTTTTTTTTTTTTTCCGTTTTTTTTCTAAGTGTCTGATCGAGAGAAGGAAAAAGAGGTGATTTTTAGCCACTCTCGATTTTGTACTTAGAAAAAATCCAAATTTTTATTTTTTTTTTTCCGTTTTTTTTCTAAGTGTCTGATCGAGAGAAGGAAAAAGAGGTGATTTTTAGCCTCTCTCGATTTTGTACTTAGAAAAAATCCAATTTTTTATTTTTTTTTCATTTTTTTTTCTAAGTGTCTGATCGAGAGAAGGAAAAAGAGGTGATTTTTAGCCACTCTCGATTTTGTACTTAGAAAAAATCCAAATTTTTTATTTTTTTTTTTCCGTTTTTTTTCTAAGTGTCTGATCGAGAGAAGGAAAAAGAGGTGATTTTTAGCCTCTCTCGATTTTGTACTTAGAAAAAATGCAATTTTTTTTTTTTTTTTTTCATTTTTTTTTCTAAGTGTCTGATCGAGAGAAGGAAAAAGAGGTGATTTTTAGCCACTCTCGATTTTGTACTTAGAAAAAATCCAAATGTTTTTTGTTTTTTTTTCCGTTTTTTTTCTAAGTGTCTGATCGAGAGAAGGAAAAAGAGGTGATTTTTAGCCACTCTCGATTTTGTACTTAGAAAAAATCCAATTTTTTTTTTTTTTTTTTTCCGTTTTTTTTCTAAGTGTCTGATCGAGAGAAGGAAAAAGAGGTGATTTTTAGCCTCTCTCGATTTTGTACTTAGAAAAAATCCAATTTTTTTTTTTTTTTTTTCATTTTTTTTTCTAAGTGTCTGATCGAGAAAAGGAAAAAGAGGTGATTTTTAGCCTCTCTCGATTTTGTACTTAGAAAAAATCCAATTTTTTTTTTTTTTTTCCCGTTTTTTTTCTAAGTGTCTGATCGAGAGAAGGAAAAAGAGGTGATTTTTAGCCACTCTCGATTTTGTACTTAGAAAAAATCCAAATTTTTTATTTTTTTTTTTCCGTTTTTTTTCTAAGTGTCTGATCGAGAGAAGGAAAAAGAGGTGATTTTTAGCCTCTCTCGATTTTGTACTTAGAAAAAATCCAATTTTTTTTTTTTTTTTTTTCCGTTTTTTTTCTAAGTGTCTGATCGAGAAAAGGAAAAAGAGGTGATTTTTAGCCTCTCTCGATTTTGTACTTAGAAAAAATCCAAATTTTTTTTTTTTTTTTTTCCATTTTTTTTCTAAGTGTCTGATCGAGAGAAGGAAAAAGAGGTGATTTTTAGCCTCTCTCGATTTTGTACTTAGAAAAAATCCAATTTTTTTTTTTTTTTTTTCTTTTTTTTTTCTAAGTGTCTGATCGAGAGAAGGAAAAAGAGGTGATTTTTAGCCACTCTCGATTTTGTACTTAGAAAAAATCCAAATTTTATTTTTTTTTTTTCCGTTTTTTTTCTAAGTGTCTGATCGAGAGAAGGAAAAAGAGGTGATTTTTAGCCACTCTCGATTTTGTACTTAGAAAAAATCCAATTTTTTTTTTTTTTTTTTCCGTTTTTTTTCTAAGTGTCTGATCGAGAGAAGGAAAAAGAGGTGATTTTTAGCCTCTCTCGATTTTGTACTTAGAAAAAATCCAATTTTTTTTTTTTTTTTTTCATTTTTTTTTCTAAGTGTCTGATCGAGAGAAGGAAAAAGAGGTGATTTTTAGCCACTCTCGATTTTGTACTTAGAAAAAATCCAAATTTATTTTATTTTTTTTTCCGTTTTTTTTCTAAGTGTCTGATCGAGAGAAGGAAAAAGAGGTGATTTTTAGCCACTCTCGATTTTGTACTTAGAAAAAATCCAAATTTTTTTTTTTTTTTTTTTCCCTTTTTTTTCTAAGTGTCTGATCGAGAGAAGGAAAAAGAGGTGATTTTTAGCCTCTCTCGATTTTGTACTTAGAAAAAATCCAATTTTTTTTTTTTTTTTTTCATTTTTTTTTCTAAGTGTCTGATCGAGAGAAGGAAAAAGAGGTGATTTTTAGCCACTCTCGATTTTGTACTTAGAAAAAATCCAAATTTTTTTTTTTTTTTTTTCCGTTTTTTTTCTAAGTGTCTGATCGAGAGAAGGAAAAAGAGGTGATTTTTAGCCACTCTCGATTTTGTACTTAGAAAAAATCCAAATTTTTTTTTTTTTTTTTCCCGTTTTTTTTCTAAGTGTCTGATCGAGAGAAGGAAAAAGAGGTGATTTTAGCCTCTCTCGATTTTGTACTTAGAAAAAATCCAAATTTTTTTTTTTTTTTTTTCCGTTTTTTTTCTAAGTGTCTGATCGAGAAAAGGAAAAAGAGGTGATTTTTAGCCTCTCTCGATTTTGTACTTAGAAAAAATCCAAATTTTTTTTTTTTTTTTTCCGTTTTTTTTCTAAGTGTCTGATCGAGAGAAGGAAAAAGAGGTGATTTTTAGCCACTCTCGATTTTGTACTTAGAAAAAATCCAAATTTTTTTTTTTTTTTTTCCGTTTTTTTTCTAAGTGTCTGATCGAGAGAAGGAAAAAGAGGTGATTTTTAGCCTCTCTCGATTTTGTACTTAGAAAAAATCCAATTTTTTTTTTTTTTTTCATTTTTTTTCTAAGTGTCTGATCGAGAGAAGGAAAAAGAGGTGATTTTTAGCCACTCTCGATTTTGTACTTAGAAAAAATCCAATTTTTTTTTTTTTTTTTTTCCGTTTTTTTTCTAAGTGTCTGATCGAGAGAAGGAAAAAGAGGTGATTTTTAGCCTCTCTCGATTTTGTACTTAGAAAAAATGCAATTTTTTTTTTTTTTTTTCTTTTTTTTTTCTAAGTGTCTGATCGAGAGAAGGAAAAAGAGGTGATTTTTAGCCACTCTCGATTTTGTACTTAGAAAAAATCCAAATTTTTTTTTTTTTTTTTCCGTTTTTTTTCTAAGTGTCTGATCGAGAGAAGGAAAAAGAGGTGATTTTTAGCCTCTCTCGATTTTGTACTTAGAAAAAATCCAATTTTTTTTTTTTTTTTTCTTTTTTTTTTCTAAGTGTCTGATCGAGAGAAGGAAAAAGAGGTGATTTTTAGCCACTCTCGATTTTGTACTTAGAAAAAATCCAAATTTTTTTTTTTTTTTTTTCCGTTTTTTTTCTAAGTGTCTGATCGAGAGAAGGAAAAAGAGGTGATTTTTAGCCTCTCTCGATTTTGTACTTAGAAAAAATCCAATTTTTTTTTTTTTTTTTCATTTTTTTTTCTAAGTGTCTGATCGAGAAAAGGAAAAAGAGGTGATTTTTAGCCTCTCTCGATTTTGTACTAAGAAAAAATCCAAATTTTTTTTTTTTTTTTTTCCGTTTTTTTTCTAAGTGTCTGATCGAGAGAAGGAAAAAGAGGTGATTTTTAGCCACTCTCGATTTTGTACTTAAAAAAAAATCCAAATTTTTTATTTTTTTTTTTCCGTTTTTTTTCTAAGTGTCTGATCGAGAGAAGGAAAAAGAGGTGATTTTTAGCCTCTCTCGATTTTGTACTTAGAAAAAATCCAAATTTTTTTTTTTTTTTTTCCGTTTTTTTTCTAAATGTCTGATCGAGAAAAGGAAAAAGAGGTGATTTTTAGCCTCTCTCGATTTTGTACTTAGAAAAAATCCAAATTTTTTTTTTTTTTTTTTCCGTTTTTTTTCTAAGTGTCTGATCGAGAGAAGGAAAAAGAGGTGATTTTTAGCCACTCTCGATTTTGTACTTAGAAAAAATCCAAATTTTTATTTTTTTTTTTCCGTTTTTTTTCTAAGTGTCTGATCGAGAGAAGGAAAAAGAGGTGATTTTTAGCCTCTCTCGATTTTGTACTTAGAAAAAATCCAATTTTTTATTTTTTTTTCATTTTTTTTTCTAAGTGTCTGATCGAGAGAAGGAAAAAGAGGTGATTTTTAGCCACTCTCGATTTTGTACTTAGAAAAAATCCAAATTTTTTTTTTTTTTTTCCGTTTTTTTTCTAAGTGTCTGATCGAGAGAAGGAAAAAGAGGTGATTTTTAGCCTCTCTCGATTTTGTACTTAGAAAAAATGCAATTTTTTTTTTTTTTTTTTCATTTTTTTTTCTAAGTGTCTGATCGAGAGAAGGAAAAAGAGGTGATTTTTAGCCACTCTCGATTTTGTACTTAGAAAAAATCCAAATGTTTTTTGTTTTTTTTTCCGTTTTTTTTCTAAGTGTCTGATCGAGAGAAGGAAAAAGAGGTGATTTTTAGCCTCTCTCGATTTTGTACTTAGAAAAAATCCAATTTTTTTTTTTTTTTTTTCTTTTTTTTTTCTAAGTGTCTGATCGAGAGAAGGAAAAAGAGGTGATTTTTAGCCACTCTCGATTTTGTACTTAGAAAAAATCCAAATTTTTTTTTTTTTTTTTTCCGTTTTTTTTCTAAGTGTCTGATCGAGAGAAGGAAAAAGAGGCGATTTTTAGCCACTCTCGATTTTGTACTTAGAAAAAATCCAAATTTTTTTTTTTTTTTTTCCCGTTTTTTTTCTAAGTGTCTGATCGAGAGAAGGAAAAAGAGGTGATTTTTAGCCTCTCTCGATTTTGTACTTAGAAAAAATCCAAATTTTTTTTTTTTTTTTTTCCGTTTTTTTTCTAAGTGTCTGATCGAGAAAAGGAAAAAGAGGTGATTTTTAGCCTCTCTCGATTTTGTACTTAGAAAAAATCCAAATTTTTTTTTTTTTTTTTTTCCGTTTTTTTTCTAAGTGTCTGATCGAGAGAAGGAAAAAGAGGTGATTTTTAGCCACTCTCGATTTTGTACTTAGAAAAAATCCCAATTTTTTTTTTTTTTTTTCCGTTTTTTTTCTAAGTGTCTGATCGAGAGAAGGAAAAAGAGGTGATTTTTAGCCTCTCTCGATTTTGTACTTAGAAAAAATCCAATTTTTTTTTTTTTTTTTCATTTTTTTTTCTAAGTGTCTGATCGAGAGAAGGAAAAAGAGGTGATTTTTAGCCACTCTCGATTTTGTACTTAGAAAAAATCCAATTTTTTTTTTTTTTTTTTTCCGTTTTTTTTCTAAGTGTCTGATCGAGAGAAGGAAAAAGAGGTGATTTTTAGCCTCTCTCGATTTTGTACTTAGAAAAAATGCAATTTTTTTTTTTTTTTTTTCATTTTTTTTTCTAAGTGTCTGATCGAGAGAAGGAAAAAGAGGTGATTTTTAGCCACTCTCGATTTTGTACTTAGAAAAAATCCAAATTTTTTTTTTTTTTTTTTCCGTTTTTTTTCTAAGTGTCTGATCGAGAGAAGGAAAAAGAGGTGATTTTTAGCCTCTCTCGATTTTGTACTTAGAAAAAATCCAATTTTTTTTTTTTTTTTTCATTTTTTTTTCTAAGTGTCTGATCGAGAGAAGGAAAAAGAGGTGATTTTTAGCCACTCTCGATTTTGTACTTAGAAAAAAATCCAAATTTTTTTTTTTTTTTTTTCCGTTTTTTTTCTAAGTGTCTGATCGAGAGAAGGAACAAGAGGTGATTTTTAGCCTCTCTCGATTTTGTACTTAGAAAAAATCCAATTTTTTTTTTTTTTTTCATTTTTTTTTCTAAGTGTCTGATCGAGAAAAGGAAAAAGAGGTGATTTTTAGCCTCTCTCGATTTTGTACTAAGAAAAAATCCAAATTTTTTTTTTTTTTTTTCCGTTTTTTTTCTAAGTGTCTGATCGAGAGAAGGAAAAAGAGGTGATTTTTAGCCACTCTCGATTTTGTACTTAAAAAAAAATCCAAATTGTTTTTTTTTTTTTTTCCGTTTTTTTTCTAAGTGTCTGATCGAGAGAAGGAAAAAGAGGTGATTTTTAGCCTCTCTCGATTTTGTACTTAGAAAAAATCCAAATTTTTTTTTTTTTTTTTTCCGTTTTTTTTCTTAGTGTCTGATCGAGAAAAGGAAAAAGAGGTGATTTTTAGCCTCTCTCGATTTTGTACTTAGAAAAAATCCAAATTTTTTTTTTTTTTTTTTTCCGTTTTTTTTCTAAGTGTCTGATCGAGAGAAGGAAAAAGAGGTGATTTTTAGCCACTCTCGATTTTGTACTTAGAAAAAATCCCAATTTTTTTTTTTTTTTTTCCGTTTTTTTTCTAAGTGTCTGATCGAGAGAAGGAAAAAGAGGTGATTTTTAGCCTCTCTCGATTTTGTACTTAGAAAAAATCCAATTTTTTTTTTTTTTTTTCATTTTTTTTTCTAAGTGTCTGATCGAGAGAAGGAAAAAGAGGTGATTTTTAGCCACTCTCGATTTTGTACTTAGAAAAAATCCAATTTTTTTTTTTTTTTTTTCCGTTTTTTTTCTAAGTGTCTGATCGAGAGAAGGAAAAAGAGGTGATTTTTAGCCTCTCTCGATTTTGTACTTAGAAAAAATGCAATTTTTTTTTTTTTTTTTCATTTTTTTTTCTAAGTGTCTGATCGAGAGAAGGAAAAAGAGGTGATTTTTAGCCACTCTCGATTTTGTACTTAGAAAAAATCCAAATTTTTTTTTTTTTTTTTTCCGTTTTTTTTCTAAGTGTCTGATCGAGAGAAGGAAAAAGAGGTGATTTTTAGCCTCTCTCGATTTTGTACTTAGAAAAAATCCAATTTTTTTTTTTTTTTTCATTTTTTTTTCTAAGTGTCTGATCGAGAGAAGGAAAAAGAGGTGATTTTTAGCCACTCTCGATTTTGTACTTAGAAAAAAATCCAAATTTTTTTTTTTTTTTTTTCCGTTTTTTTTCTAAGTGTCTGATCGAGAGAAGGAACAAGAGGTGATTTTTAGCCTCTCTCGATTTTGTACTTAGAAAAAATCCAATTTTTTTTTTTTTTTTTCATTTTTTTTTCTAAGTGTCTGATCGAGAAAAGGAAAAAGAGGTGATTTTTAGCCTCTCTCGATTTTGTACTAAGAAAAAATCCAAATTTTTTTTTTTTTTTTTCCGTTTTTTTTCTAAGTGTCTGATCGAGAGAAGGAAAAAGAGGTGATTTTTAGCCACTCTCGATTTTGTACTTAAAAAAAAATCCAAATTGTTTTTTTTTTTTTTTCCGTTTTTTTTCTAAGTGTCTGATCGAGAGAAGGAAAAAGAGGTGATTTTTAGCCTCTCTCGATTTTGTACTTAGAAAAAATCCAAATTTTTTTTTTTTTTTTTTCCGTTTTTTTTCTTAGTGTCTGATCGAGAAAAGGAAAAAGAGGTGATTTTTAGCCTCTCTCGATTTTGTACTTAGAAAAAATCCAAATTTTTTTTTTTTTTTTTTCCGTTTTTTTTCTAAGTGTCTGATCGAGAGAAGGAAAAAGAGGTGATTTTTAGCCACTCTCGATTTTGTACTTAGAAAAAATCCAAATTTTTATTTTTTTTTTTCCGTTTTTTTTCTAAGTGTCTGATCGAGAGAAGGAAAAAGAGGTGATTTTTAGCCTCTCTCGATTTTGTACTTAGAAAAAATCAAATTTTTTATTTTTTTTTCATTTTTTTTTCTAAGTGTCTGATCGAGAGAAGGAAAAAGAGGTGATTTTTAGCCACTCTCGATTTTGTACTTAGAAAAAATCCAAATTTTTTTTTTTTTTTCCCGTTTTTTTTCTAAGTGTCTGATCGAGAGAAGGAAAAAGAGGTGATTTTTAGCCTCTCTCGATTTTGTACTTAGAAAAAATGCAATTTTTTTTTTTTTTTTTCATTTTTTTTTCTAAGTGTCTGATCGAGAGAAGGAAAAAGAGGTGATTTTTAGCCACTCTCGATTTTGTACTTAGAAAAAATCCAAATGTTTTTTGTTTTTTTTTCCATTTTTTTTCTAAGTGTCTGATCGAGAGAAGGAAAAAGAGGTGATTTTTAGCCACTCTCGATTTTGTACTTAGAAAAAATCCAAATTTTTTTTTTTTTTTTCCGTTTTTTTTCTAAGTGTCTGATCGAGAGAAGGAAAAAGAGGTGATTTTTAGCCTCTCTCGATTTTGTACTTAGAAAAAATGCAATTTTTTTTTTTTTTTTTCATTTTTTTTTCTAAGTGTCTGATCGAGAGAAGGAAAAAGAGGTGATTTTTAGCCACTCTCGATTTTGTACTTAGAAAAAATCCAAATGTTTTTTGTTTTTTTTTCCATTTTTTTTCTAAGTGTCTGATCGAGAGAAGGAAAAAGAGGTGATTTTTAGCCACTCTCGATTTTGTACTTAGAAAAAATCCAATTTTTTTTTTTTTTTTTTCCGTTTTTTTTCTAAGTGTCTGATCGAGAGAAGGAAAAAGAGGTGATTTTTAGCCTCTCTCGATTTTGTACTTAGAAAAAATCCAATTTTTTTTTTTTTTTTTCATTTTTTTTTCTTAGTGTCTGATCGAGAGAAGGAAAAAGAGGTGATTTTTAGCCACTCTCGATTTTGTACTTAGAAAAAATCCAAATTTTATTTTTTTTTTTTTCCTTTTTTTTTCTAAGTGTCTGATCGAGAAAAGGAAAAAGAGGTGATTTTTAGCCTCTCTCGATTTTGTACTTAGAAAAAATCCAATTTTTTTTTTTTTTTTTTCCGTTTTTTTTCTAAGTGTCTGATCGAGAGAAGGAAAAAGAGGTGATTTTTAGCCACTCTCGATTTTGTACTTAGAAAAAATCCAATTTTTTTTTTTTTTTTTTTCCGTTTTTTTTCTAAGTGTCTGATCGAGAGAAGGAAAAAGAGGTGATTTTTAGCCTCTCTCGATTTTGTACTTAGAAAAAATCCAATTTTTTTTTTTTTTTTTTCATTTTTTTTTCTAAGTGTCTGATCGAGAAAAGGAAAAAGAGGTGATTTTTAGCCTCTCTCGATTTTGTATTTAGAAAAAATCCAATTTTTTTTTTTTTTTTTCCCGTTTTTTTTCTAAGTGTCTGATCGAGAGAAGGAAAAAGAGGTGATTTTTAGCCACTCTCGATTTTGTACTTAGAAAAAATCCAAATTTTTTATTTTTTTTTTTCCGTTTTTTTTCTAAGTGTCTGATCGAGAGAAGGAAAAAGAGGTGATTTTTAGCCTCTCTCGATTTTGTACTTAGAAAAAATCCAATTTTTTTTTTTTTTTTTTCCGTTTTTTTTCTAAGTGTCTGATCGAGAAAAGGAAAAAGAGGTGATTTTTAGCCTCTCTCGATTTTGTACTTAGAAAAAATCCAAATTTTTTTTTTTTTTTTTTCCATTTTTTTTCTAAGTGTCTGATCGAGAGAAGGAAAAAGAGGTGATTTTTAGCCTCTCTCGATTTTGTACTTAGAAAAAATCCAATTTTTTTTTTTTTTTTTTCTTTTTTTTTTCTAAGTGTCTGATCGAGAGAAGGAAAAAGAGGTGATTTTTAGCCACTCTCGATTTTGTACTTAGAAAAAATCCAAATTTTATTTTTTTTTTTTCCGTTTTTTTTCTAAGTGTCTGATCGAGAGAAGGAAAAAGAGGTGATTTTTAGCCACTCTCGATTTTGTACTTAGAAAAAATCCAATTTTTTTTTTTTTTTTTTCCGTTTTTTTTCTAAGTGTCTGATCGAGAGAAGGAAAAAGAGGTGATTTTTAGCCTCTCTCGATTTTGTACTTAGAAAAAATCCAATTTTTTTTTTTTTTTTTTCATTTTTTTTTCTAAGTGTCTGATCGAGAGAAGGAAAAAGAGGTGATTTTTAGCCACTCTCGATTTTGTACTTAGAAAAAATCCAAATTTATTTTATTTTTTTTCCCGTTTTTTTTCTAAGTGTCTGATCGAGAGAAGGAAAAAGAGGTGATTTTTAGCCACTCTCGATTTTGTACTTAGAAAAAAACCTAATTTTTTTTTTTTTTTTTTTCCGTTTTTTTTCTAAGTGTCTGATCGAGAGAAGGAAAAAGAGGTGATTTTTAGCCTCTCTCGATTTTGTACTTAGAAAAAATCCAAATTTTTTTTTTTTTTTTTCCGTTTTTTTTCTAAGTGTCTGTCGAGAGAAGGAAAAAGAGGTGATTTTTAGCCACTCTCGATTTTGTACTTAGAAAAAATCCAAATTTTTTTTTTTTTTTTTCCGTTTTTTTTCTAAGTGTCTGATCGAGAGAAGGAAAAAGAGGTGATTTTTAGCCTCTCTCGATTTTGTACTTAGAAAAAATCCAATTTTTTTTTTTTTTTTTCATTTTTTTTTCTAAGTGTCTGATCGAGAGAAGGAAAAAGAGGTGATTTTTAGCCACTCTCGATTTTGTACTTAGAAAAAAATCCAAATTTTTTTTTTTTTTTTTTCCGTTTTTTTTCTAAGTGTCTGATCGAGAGAAGGAACAAGAGGTGATTTTTAGCCTCTCTCGATTTTGTACTTAGAAAAAATCCAATTTTTTTTTTTTTTTTTCATTTTTTTTTCTAAGTGTCTGATCGAGAAAAGGAAAAAGAGGTGATTTTTAGCCTCTCTCGATTTTGTACTAAGAAAAAATCCAAATTTTTTTTTTTTTTTTTCCGTTTTTTTTCTAAGTGTCTGATCGAGAGAAGGAAAAAGAGGTGATTTTTAGCCACTCTCGATTTTGTACTTAAAAAAAAATCCAAATTGTTTTTTTTTTTTTTTCCGTTTTTTTTCTAAGTGTCTGATCGAGAGAAGGAAAAAGAGGTGATTTTTAGCCTCTCTCGATTTTGTACTTAGAAAAAATCCAAATTTTTTTTTTTTTTTTTTCCGTTTTTTTTCTTAGTGTCTGATCGAGAAAAGGAAAAAGAGGTGATTTTTAGCCTCTCTCGATTTTGTACTTAGAAAAAATCCAAATTTTTTTTTTTTTTTTTTCCGTTTTTTTTCTAAGTGTCTGATCGAGAGAAGGAAAAAGAGGTGATTTTTAGCCACTCTCGATTTTGTACTTAGAAAAAATCCAAATTTTTATTTTTTTTTTTCCGTTTTTTTTCTAAGTGTCTGATCGAGAGAAGGAAAAAGAGGTGATTTTTAGCCTCTCTCGATTTTGTACTTAGAAAAAATCAAATTTTTTATTTTTTTTTCATTTTTTTTTCTAAGTGTCTGATCGAGAGAAGGAAAAAGAGGTGATTTTTAGCCACTCTCGATTTTGTACTTAGAAAAAATCCAAATTTTTTTTTTTTTTTTCCGTTTTTTTTCTAAGTGTCTGATCGAGAGAAGGAAAAAGAGGTGATTTTTAGCCTCTCTCGATTTTGTACTTAGAAAAAATGCAATTTTTTTTTTTTTTTTTCATTTTTTTTTCTAAGTGTCTGATCGAGAGAAGGAAAAAGAGGTGATTTTTAGCCACTCTCGATTTTGTACTTAGAAAAAATCCAAATGTTTTTTGTTTTTTTTTCCATTTTTTTTCTAAGTGTCTGATCGAGAGAAGGAAAAAGAGGTGATTTTTAGCCACTCTCGATTTTGTACTTAGAAAAAATCCAATTTTTTTTTTTTTTTTTTTCCGTTTTTTTTCTAAGTGTCTGATCGAGAGAAGGAAAAAGAGGTGATTTTTAGCCTCTCTCGATTTTGTACTTAGAAAAAATCCAATTTTTTTTTTTTTTTTTCATTTTTTTTTCTTAGTGTCTGATCGAGAGAAGGAAAAAGAGGTGATTTTTAGCCACTCTCGATTTTGTACTTAGAAAAAATCCAAATTTTATTTTTTTTTTTTTCCTTTTTTTTTCTAAGTGTCTGATCGAGAAAAGGAAAAAGAGGTGATTTTTAGCCTCTCTCGATTTTGTACTTAGAAAAAATCCAATTTTTTTTTTTTTTTTTTCCGTTTTTTTTCTAAGTGTCTGATCGAGAGAAGGAAAAAGAGGTGATTTTTAGCCACTCTCGATTTTGTACTTAGAAAAAATCCAATTTTTTTTTTTTTTTTTTTCCGTTTTTTTTCTAAGTGTCTGATCGAGAGAAGGAAAAAGAGGTGATTTTTAGCCTCTCTCGATTTTGTACTTAGAAAAAATCCAATTTTTTTTTTTTTTTTTTTCATTTTTTTTTCTAAGTGTCTGATCGAGAAAAGGAAAAAGAGGTGATTTTTAGCCTCTCTCGATTTTGTATTTAGAAAAAATCCAATTTTTTTTTTTTTTTTTCCCGTTTTTTTTCTAAGTGTCTGATCGAGAGAAGGAAAAAGAGGTGATTTTTAGCCACTCTCGATTTTGTACTTAGAAAAAATCCAAATTTTTTATTTTTTTTTTTCCGTTTTTTTTCTAAGTGTCTGATCGAGAGAAGGAAAAAGAGGTGATTTTTAGCCTCTCTCGATTTTGTACTTAGAAAAAATCCAATTTTTTTTTTTTTTTTTTTCCGTTTTTTTTCTAAGTGTCTGATCGAGAAAAGGAAAAAGAGGTGATTTTTAGCCTCTCTCGATTTTGTACTTAGAAAAAATCCAAATTTTTTTTTTTTTTTTTTCCATTTTTTTTCTAAGTGTCTGATCGAGAGAAGGAAAAAGAGGTGATTTTTAGCCTCTCTCGATTTTGTACTTAGAAAAAATCCAATTTTTTTTTTTTTTTTTCTTTTTTTTTTCTAAGTGTCTGATCGAGAGAAGGAAAAAGAGGTGATTTTTAGCCACTCTCGATTTTGTACTTAGAAAAAATCCAAATTTTATTTTTTTTTTTTCCGTTTTTTTTCTAAGTGTCTGATCGAGAGAAGGAAAAAGAGGTGATTTTTAGCCACTCTCGATTTTGTACTTAGAAAAAATCCAAATTTTTTTTTTTTTTTTTCCGTTTTTTTTCTAAGTGTCTGATCGAGAGAAGGAAAAAGAGGTGATTTTTAGCCTCTCTCGATTTTGTACTTAGAAAAAATCCAATTTTTTTTTTTTTTTTTTCATTTTTTTTTCTAAGTGTCTGATCGAGAGAAGGAAAAAGAGGTGATTTTTAGCCACTCTCGATTTTGTACTTAGAAAAAATCCAAATTTATTTTATTTTTTTTCCCGTTTTTTTTCTAAGTGTCTGATCGAGAGAAGGAAAAAGAGGTGATTTTTAGCCACTCTCGATTTTGTACTTAGAAAAAAACCTAATTTTTTTTTTTTTTTTTTTCCGTTTTTTTTCTAAGTGTCTGATCGAGAGAAGGAAAAAGAGGTGATTTTTAGCCTCTCTCGATTTTGTACTTAGAAAAAATCCAAATTTTTTTTTTTTTTTTTCCGTTTTTTTTCTAAGTGTCTGTCGAGAGAAGGAAAAAGAGGTGATTTTTAGCCACTCTCGATTTTGTACTTAGAAAAAATCCAAATTTTTTTTTTTTTTTTTCCGTTTTTTTTCTAAGTGTCTGATCGAGAGAAGGAAAAAGAGGTGATTTTTAGCCTCTCTCGATTTTGTACTTAGAAAAAATCCAATTCTTTTTTTTTTTTTTCATTTTTTTTTCTAAGTGTCTGATCGAGAAAAGGAAAAAGAGGTGATTTTTAGCCTCTCTCGATTTTGTACTTAGAAAAAATCCAAATTTTTTTTTTTTTTTTTCCGTTTTTTTTCTAAGTGTCTGATCGAGAGAAGGAAAAAGAGGTGATTTTTAGCCACTCTCGATTTTGTACTTAGAAAAAATCCAAATTTTTTATTTTTTTTTTTCCGTTTTTTTTCTAAGTGTCTGATCGAGAGAAGGAAAAAGAGGTGATTTTTAGCCTCTCTCGATTTTGTACTTAGAAAAAATCCAATTTTTTTTTTTTTTTTTTCATTTTTTTTTCTAAGTGTCTGATCGAGAGAAGGAAAAAGAGGTGATTTTTAGCCACTCTCGATTTTGTACTTAGAAAAAATCCAAATTTTTTTTTTTTTTTTTTCCGTTTTTTTTTCTAAGTGTCTGATCGAGAGAAGGAAAAAGAGGTGATTTTTAGCCACTCTCGATTTTGTACTTAGAAAAAATCCAAATTTTTTTTTTTTTTTTTTCCGTTTTTTTTCTAAGTGTCTGATCGAGAGAAGGAAAAAGAGGTGATTTTTAGCCTCTCTCGATTTTGAACTTAGAAAAAATGCAATTTTTTTTTTTTTTTTTTCATTTTTTTTTCTAAGTGTCTGATCGAGAGAAGGAAAAAGAGGTGATTTTTAGCCACTCTCGATTTTGTACTTAGAAAAAATCCAAATTTTTATTTTTTTTTTTCCGTTTTTTTTCTAAGTGTCTGATCGAGAGAAGGAAAAAGAGGTGATTTTTAGCCTCTCTCGATTTTGTACTTAGAAAAAATCCAATTTTTTATTTTTTTTTCATTTTTTTTTCTAAGTGTCTGATCGAGAGAAGGAAAAAGAGGTGATTTTTAGCCACTCTCGATTTTGTACTTAGAAAAAATCCAATTTTTTTTTTTTTTTTTCCGTTTTTTTTCTAAGTGTCTGATCGAGAGAAAGAAAAAGAGGTGATTTTTAGCCTCTCTCGATTTTGTACTTAGAAAAAATGCAATTTTTTTTTTTTTTTTTTCATTTTTTTTTCTAAGTGTCTGATCGAGAGAAGGAAAAAGAGGTGATTTTTAGCCTCTCTCGATTTTGTACTTAGAAAAAATCCAATTTTTTTTTTTTTTTTTCCGTTTTTTTTCTAAGTGTCTGATCGAGAGAAGGAAAAAGAGGTGATTTTTAGCCTCTCTCGATTTTGTACTTAGAAAAAATCCAATTTTTTATTTTTTTTTCATTTTTTTTTCTAAGTGTCTGATCGAGAGAAGGAAAAAGAGGTGATTTTTAGCCACTCTCGATTTTGTACTTAGAAAAAATCCAAATTTTTTTTTTTTTTTTCCGTTTTTTTTCTAAGTGTCTGATCGAGAGAAGGAAAAAGAGGTGATTTTTAGCCTCTCTCGATTTTGTACTTAGAAAAAATGCAATTTTTTTTTTTTTTTTTTCATTTTTTTTTCTAAGTGTCTGATCGAGAGAAGGAAAAAGAGGTGATTTTTAGCCACTCTCGATTTTGTACTTAGAAAAAATCCAAATGTTTTTTGTTTTTTTTTCCGTTTTTTTTCTAAGTGTCTGATCGAGAGAAGGAAAAAGAGGTGATTTTTAGCCACTCTCGATTTTGTACTTAGAAAAAATCCAATTTTTTTTTTTTTTTTTTTCCGTTTTTTTTCTAAGTGTCTGATCGAGAGAAGGAAAAAGAGGTGATTTTTAGCCTCTCTCGATTTTGTACTTAGAAAAAATCCAATTTTTTTTTTTTTTTTTTCATTTTTTTTTCTTAGTGTCTGATCGAGAGAAGGAAAAAGAGGTGATTTTTAGCCACTCTCGATTTTGTACTTAGAAAAAATCCAAATTTTATTTTTTTTTTTTTCCTTTTTTTTTCTAAGTGTCTGATCGAGAAAAGGAAAAAGAGGTGATTTTTAGCCTCTCTCGATTTTGTACTTAGAAAAAATCCAATTTTTTTTTTTTTTTTTTCCGTTTTTTTTCTAAGTGTCTGATCGAGAGAAGGAAAAAGAGGTGATTTTTAGCCACTCTCGATTTTGTACTTAGAAAAAATCCAATTTTTTTTTTTTTTTTTTTCCGTTTTTTTTCTAAGTGTCTGATCGAGAGAAGGAAAAAGAGGTGATTTTTAGCCTCTCTCGATTTTGTACTTAGAAAAAATCCAATTTTTTTTTTTTTTTTTTCCATTTTTTTTTCTAAGTGTCTGATCGAGAAAAGGAAAAAGAGGTGATTTTTAGCCTCTCTCGATTTTGTACTTAGAAAAAATTCAATTTTTTTTTTTTTTTTTCCGTTTTTTTTTCTAAGTGTCTGATCGAGAGAAGGAAAAAGAGGTGATTTTTAGCCACTCTCGATTTTGTACTTAGAAAAAATCCAAATTTTTATTTTTTTTTTTCCGTTTTTTTTCTAAGTGTCTGATCGAGAGAAGGAAAAAGAGGTGATTTTTAGCCTCTCTCGATTTTGTACTTAGAAAAAATCCAATTTTTTTTTTTTTTTTTTTCCGTTTTTTTTCTAAGTGTCTGATCGAGAAAGGAAAAAGAGGTGATTTTTAGCCTCTCTCGATTTTGTACTTAGAAAAAATCCAATTTTTTTTTTTTTTTTTCCTTTTTTTTTTCTAAGTGTCTGATCGAGAGAAGGAAAAAGAGGTGATTTTTAGCCACTCTCGATTTTGTACTTAGAAAAAATCCAAATTTTTTTTATTTTTTTTCCGTTTTTTTTCTAAGTGTCTGATCGAGAGAAGGAAAAAGAGGTGATTTTTAGCCACTCTCGATTTTGTACTTAGAAAAAATCCAAATTTTTTTTTTTTTTTTTCCGTTTTTTTTCTAAGTGTCTGATCGAGAGAAGGAAAAAGAGGTGATTTTTAGCCTCTCTCGATTTTGTACTTAGAAAAAATCCAATTTTTTTTTTTTTTTTTCATTTTTTTTTCTAAGTGTCTGATCGAGAGAAGGAAAAAGAGGTGATTTTTAGCCACTCTCGATTTTGTACTTAGAAAAAATCCAAATTTATTTTATTTTTTTTTCCGTTTTTTTTCTAAGTGTCTGATCGAGAGAAGGAAAAAGAGGTGATTTTTAGCCACTCTCGATTTTGTACTTAGAAAAAATCCAAATTTTTTTTTTTTTTTTTCCGTTTTTTTTCTAAGTGTCTGATCGAGAGAAGGAAAAAGAGGTGATTTTTAGCCTCTCTCGATTTTGTACTTAGAAAAAATCCAATTTTTTTTTTTTTTTTTTCCGTTTTTTTTCTAAGTGTCTGTCGAGAGAAGGAAAAAGAGGTGATTTTTAGCCACTCTCGATTTTGTACTTAGAAAAAATCCAAATTTTTTTTTTTTTTTTTTCCGTTTTTTTTCTAAGTGTCTGATCGAGAGAAGGAAAAAGAGGTGATTTTAGCCTCTCTCGATTTTGTACTTAGAAAAAATCCAATTTTTTTTTTTTTTTTTCATTTTTTTTCTAAGTGTCTGATCGAGAAAAGGAAAAAGAGGTGATTTTTAGCCTCTCTCGATTTTGTACTTAGAAAAAATCCAAATTTTTTTTTTTTTTTTTCCGTTTTTTTTCTAAGTGTCTGATCGAGAGAAGGAAAAAGAGGTGATTTTTAGCCACTCTCGATTTTGTACTTAGAAAAAATCCAAATTTTTTATTTTTTTTTTTCCGTTTTTTTTCTAAGTGTCTGATCGAGAGAAGGAAAAAGAGGTGATTTTTAGCCTCTCTCGATTTTGTACTTAGAAAAAATCCAATTTTTTTTTTTTTTTTCATTTTTTTTTCTAAGTGTCTGATCGAGAGAAGGAAAAAAGAGGTGATTTTTAGCCACTCTCGATTTTGTACTTAGAAAAAATCCAAATTTTTTTTTTTTTTTTTCCGTTTTTTTTTCTAAGTGTCTGATCGAGAGAAGGAAAAAGAGGTGATTTTTAGCCACTCTCGATTTTGTACTTAGAAAAAATCCAAATTTTTTTTTTTTTTTTTCCGTTTTTTTTCTAAGTGTCTGATCGAGAGAAGGAAAAAGAGGTGATTTTTAGCCTCTCTCGATTTTGTACTTAGAAAAAATGCAATTTTTTTTTTTTTTTTTTTCATTTTTTTTTTCTAAGTGTCTGATCGAGAGAAGGAAAAAGAGGTGATTTTTAGCCACTCTCGATTTTGTACTTAGAAAAATCCAAATTTTTATTTTTTTTTTCCGTTTTTTTTCTAAGTGTCTGATCGAGAGAAGGAAAAAGAGGTGATTTTTAGCCTCTCTCGATTTTGTACTTAGAAAAAATCCAATTTTTTATTTTTTTTTCATTTTTTTTTCTAAGTGTCTGATCGAGAGAAGGAAAAAGAGGTGATTTTTAGCCACTCTCGATTTTGTACTTAGAAAAAATCCAATTTTTTTTTTTTTTTTCCGTTTTTTTTCTAAGTGTCTGATCGAGAGAAGGAAAAAGAGGTGATTTTTAGCCTCTCTCGATTTTGTACTTAGAAAAAATGCAATTTTTTTTTTTTTTTTTTCATTTTTTTTTCTAAGTGTCTGATCGAGAGAAGGAAAAAGAGGTGATTTTTAGCCACTCTCGATTTTGTACTTAGAAAAAATCCAATGTTTTTTTGTTTTTTTTTCCGTTTTTTTTTCTAAGTGTCTGATCGAGAGAAGGAAAAAGAGGTGATTTTTAGCCACTCTCGATTTTGTACTTAGAAAAAATCCAATTTTTTATTTTTTTTTTCCGTTTTTTTTCTAAGTGTCTGATCGAGAGAAGGAAAAAGAGGTGATTTTTAGCCTCTCTCGATTTTGTACTTAGAAAAAATCCAATTTTTTTTTTTTTTTTTTTCATTTTTTTTTCTAAGTGTCTGATCGAGAAAAGGAAAAAGAGGTGATTTTTAGCCTCTCTCGATTTTGTACTTAGAAAAAATCCAATTTTTTTTTTTTTTTTTTTCATTTTTTTTTTCTAAGTGTCTGATCGAGAGAAGGAAAAAGAGGTGATTTTTAGCCTCTCTCGATTTTGTACTTAGAAAAATCCAAATTTTTTTTTTTTTTTTTCCGTTTTTTTTCTAAGTGTCTGATCGAGAGAAGGAAAAAGAGGTGATTTTTAGCCACTCTCGATTTTGTACTTAGAAAAAATCCAATTTTTTATTTATTTTTTTCCGTTTTTTTTCTAAGTGTCTGATCGAGAGAAGGAAAAAGAGGTGATTTTTAGCCTCTCTCGATTTTGTACTTAGAAAAAATCCAATTTTTTTTTTTTTTTTTTTCCGTTTTTTTTCTAAGTGTCTGATCGAGAAAAGGAAAAAGAGGTGATTTTTAGCCTCTCTCGATTTTGTACTTAGAAAAAATCCAAATTTTTTTTTTTTTTTTTCCATTTTTTTCTAAGTGTCTGATCGAGAGAAGGAAAAAGAGGTGATTTTTAGCCTCTCTCGATTTTGTACTTAGAAAAAATCCAATTTTTTTTTTTTTTTTTCTTTTTTTTTCCTAAGTGTCTGATCGAGAGAAGGAAAAAGAGGTGATTTTTAGCCACTCTCGATTTTGTACTTAGAAAAAATCCAATTTTATTTTTTTTTTTTCCGTTTTTTTTCTAAGTGTCTGATCGAGAGAAGGAAAAAGAGGTGATTTTTAGCCACTCTCGATTTTGTACTTAGAAAAAATCCAAATTTTTTTTTTTTTTTTCCGTTTTTTTTCTAAGTGTCTGATCGAGAGAAGGAAAAAGAGGTGATTTTTAGCCTCTCTCGATTTTGTACTTAGAAAAAATCCAATTTTTATTTTTTTTTTTTCATTTTTTTTCTAAGTGTCTGATCGAGAAAGGAAAAAGAGGTGATTTTTAGCCTCTCTCGATTTTGTACTTAGAAAAAATCCAAATTTTTTTTTTTTTTTTTCCGTTTTTTTTCTAAGTGTCTGATCGAGAGAAGGAAAAAGAGGTGATTTTTAGCCTCTCTCGATTTTGTACTTAGAAAAAATCCAAATTTTTTTTTTTTTTTTTCCGTTTTTTTTCTAAGTGTCTGTCGAGAGAAGGAAAAAGAGGTGATTTTTAGCCACTCTCGATTTTGTACTTAGAAAAAATCCAAATTTTTTTTTTTTTTTTTCCGTTTTTTTTCTAAGTGTCTGATCGAGAGAAGGAAAAAGAGGTGATTTTTAGCCTCTCTCGATTTTGTACTTAGAAAAAATCCAATTTTTTTTTTTTTTTTTCATTTTTTTTTCTAAGTGTCTGATCGAGAAAAGGAAAAAGAGGTGATTTTTAGCCTCTCTCGATTTTGTACTTAGAAAAAATCCAAATTTTTTTTTTTTTTTTTCCGTTTTTTTTCTAAGTGTCTGATCGAGAGAAGGAAAAAGAGGTGATTTTTAGCCACTCTCGATTTTGTACTTAGAAAAAATCCAAATTTTTTATTTTTTTTTTTCCGTTTTTTTTCTAAGTGTCTGATCGAGAGAAGGAAAAAGAGGTGATTTTTAGCCTCTCTCGATTTTTGTACTTAGAAAAAATCCAATTTTTTTTTTTTTTTTCATTTTTTTTTCTAAGTGTCTGATCGAGAGAAGGAAAAAGAGGTGATTTTTAGCCACTCTCGATTTTGTACTTAGAAAAAATCCAAATTTTTTTTTTTTTTTTTTCCGTTTTTTTTTCTAAGTGTCTGATCGAGAGAAGGAAAAAGAGGTGATTTTTAGCCACTCTCGATTTTGTACTTAGAAAAAATCCAAATTTTTTTTTTTTTTTTTTTCCGTTTTTTTTCTAAGTGTCTGATCGAGAGAAGGAAAAAGAGGTGATTTTTAGCCTCTCTCGATTTTGAACTTAGAAAAAATGCAATTTTTTTTTTTTTTTTTTCATTTTTTTTTCTAAGTGTCTGATCGAGAGAAGGAAAAAGAGGTGATTTTTAGCCACTCTCGATTTTGTACTTAGAAAAAATCCAAATTTTTATTTTTTTTTTTCCGTTTTTTTTCTAAGTGTCTGATCGAGAGAAGGAAAAAGAGGTGATTTTTAGCCTCTCTCGATTTTGTACTTAGAAAAAATCCAATTTTTTATTTTTTTTTCATTTTTTTTTCTAAGTGTCTGATCGAGAGAAGGAAAAAGAGGTGATTTTTAGCCACTCTCGATTTTGTACTTAGAAAAAATCCAATTTTTTTTTTTTTTTTTCCGTTTTTTTTTCTAAGTGTCTGATCGAGAGAAAGAAAAAGAGGTGATTTTTAGCCTCTCTCGATTTTGTACTTAGAAAAAATGCAATTTTTTTTTTTTTTTTTCATTTTTTTTTCTAAGTGTCTGATCGAGAGAAGGAAAAGAGGTGATTTTTAGCCTCTCTCGATTTTGTACTTAGAAAAAATCCAATTTTTTTTTTTTTTTTTTCCGTTTTTTTTCTAAGTGTCTGATCGAGAGAAGGAAAAAGAGGTGATTTTTAGCCTCTCTCGATTTTGTACTTAGAAAAAATCCAATTTTTTATTTTTTTTTTCATTTTTTTTTCTAAGTGTCTGATCGAGAGAAGGAAAAAGAGGTGATTTTTAGCCACTCTCGATTTTGTACTTAGAAAAAATCCAAATTTTTTTTTTTTTTTTCCGTTTTTTTTCTAAGTGTCTGATCGAGAGAAGGAAAAAGAGGTGATTTTTAGCCTCTCTCGATTTTGTACTTAGAAAAAATGCAATTTTTTTTTTTTTTTTTTCATTTTTTTTTCTAAGTGTCTGATCGAGAGAAGGAAAAAGAGGTGATTTTTAGCCACTCTCGATTTTGTACTTAGAAAAAATCCAAATGTTTTTTGTTTTTTTTTTCGTTTTTTTTCTAAGTGTCTGATCGAGAGAAGGAAAAAGAGGTGATTTTTAGCCACTCTCGATTTTGTACTTAGAAAAAATCCAATTTTTTTTTTTTTTTTTCCGTTTTTTTTCTAAGTGTCTGATCGAGAGAAGGAAAAAGAGGTGATTTTTAGCCTCTCTCGATTTTGTACTTAGAAAAAATCCAATTTTTTTTTTTTTTTTTCATTTTTTTTCTTAGTGTCTGATCGAGAGAAGGAAAAAGAGGTGATTTTTAGCCTCTCTCGATTTTGTACTTAGAAAAAATCCAATTTTTTTTTTTTTTTTTTTCATTTTTTTTTCTAAGTGTCTGATCGAGAAAAGGAAAAAGAGGTGATTTTTAGCCTCTCTCGATTTTGTACTTAGAAAAAATTCAATTTTTTTTTTTTTTTTCCCGTTTTTTTTCTAAGTGTCTGATCGAGAGAAGGAAAAAGAGGTGATTTTTAGCCACTCTCGATTTTGTACTTAGAAAAAATCCAAATTTTTTATTTTTTTTTTCCGTTTTTTTTCTAAGTGTCTGATCGAGAGAAGGAAAAAGAGGTGATTTTTAGCCTCTCTCGATTTTGTACTTAGAAAAAATCCAATTTTTTTTTTTTTTTTTTTCCGTTTTTTTTTCTAAGTGTCTGATCGAGAAAAGGAAAAAGAGGTGATTTTTAGCCTCTCTCGATTTTGTACTTAGAAAAAATCCAATTTTTTTTTTTTTTTTTCTTTTTTTTTTCTAAGTGTCTGATCGAGAGAAGGAAAAAGAGGTGATTTTTAGCCACTCTCGATTTTGTACTTAGAAAAAATCCAAATTTTATTTTATTTTTTTCCGTTTTTTTTCTAAGTGTCTGATCGAGAGAAGGAAAAAGAGGTGATTTTTAGCCACTCTCGATTTTGTACTTAGAAAAAATCCAAATTTTTTTTTTTTTTTTTCCGTTTTTTTTCTAAGTGTCTGATCGAGAGAAGGAAAAAGAGGTGATTTTTAGCCTCTCTCGATTTTGTACTTAGAAAAAATCCAATTTTTTTTTTTTTTTTTCATTTTTTTTTCTAAGTGTCTGATCGAGAGAAGGAAAAAGAGGTGATTTTTAGCCACTCTCGATTTTGTACTTAGAAAAAATCCAAATTTATTTTATTTTTTTTTCCGTTTTTTTTTCTAAGTGTCTGATCGAGAGAAGGAAAAAGAGGTGATTTTTAGCCACTCTCGATTTTGTACTTAGAAAAAATCCAAATTTTTTTTTTTTTTTTTCCGTTTTTTTTCTAAGTGTCTGATCGAGAGAAGGAAAAAGAGGTGATTTTTAGCCTCTCTCGATTTTGTACTTAGAAAAAATCCAAATTTTTTTTTTTTTTTTTCCGTTTTTTTTTCTAAGTGTCTGTCGAGAGAAGGAAAAAGAGGTGATTTTTAGCCTCTCTCGATTTTGTACTTAGAAAAAATCCAAATTTTTTTTTTTTTTTTTCCGTTTTTTTTCTAAGTGTCTGTCGAGAGAAGGAAAAAGAGGTGATTTTTAGCCACTCTCGATTTTGTACTTAGAAAAAATCCAAATTTTTTTTTTTTTTTTTCCGTTTTTTTTCTAAGTGTCTGATCGAGAGAAGGAAAAAGAGGTGATTTTTAGCCTCTCTCGATTTTGTACTTAGAAAAAATCCAATTTTTTTTTTTTTTTTTCATTTTTTTTTCTAAGTGTCTGATCGAGAGAAGGAAAAAGAGGTGATTTTTAGCCTCTCTCGATTTTGTACTTAGAAAAAATCCAAATTTTTTTTTTTTTTTTCCGTTTTTTTTCTAAGTGTCTGATCGAGAGAAGGAAAAAGAGGTGATTTTTAGCCACTCTCGATTTTGTACTTAGAAAAATCCAAATTTTTTTTTTTTTTTTTTCCGTTTTTTTTCTAAGTGTCTGATCGAGAGAAGGAAAAAGAGGTGATTTTTAGCCTCTCTCGATTTTGTACTTAGAAAAAATCCAATTTTTTTTTTTTTTTTTTCATTTTTTTTTCTAAGTGTCTGATCGAGAGAAGGAAAAAGAGGTGATTTTTAGCCACTCTCGATTTTGTACTTAGAAAAAATCCAAATTTTTTTTTTTTTTTTTCCGTTTTTTTTCTAAGTGTCTGATCGAGAGAAGGAAAAAGAGGTGATTTTTAGCCACTCTCGATTTTGTACTTAGAAAAATCCAAATTTTTTTTTTTTTTTTTTCCGTTTTTTTTCTAAGTGTCTGATCGAGAGAAGGAAAAAGAGGTGATTTTAGCCTCTCTCGATTTTGAACTTAGAAAAAATGCCAATTTTTTTTTTTTTTTTTTCATTTTTTTTTCTAAGTGTCTGATCGAGAGAGAAAAAGAGGTGATTTTTAGCCACTCTCGATTTTGTACTTAGAAAAAATCCAATTTTTTTTTTTTTTTTTTCCGTTTTTTTTTCTAAGTGTCTGATCGAGAGAAGGAAAAAGAGGTGATTTTTAGCCTCTCTCGATTTTGTACTTAGAAAAAATCCAATTTTTTATTTTTTTTTCATTTTTTTTTCTAAGTGTCTGATCGAGAGAAGGAAAAAGAGGTGATTTTAGCCACTCTCGATTTTGTACTTAGAAAAAATCCAATTTTTTTTTTTTTTTTCCCGTTTTTTTTCTAAGTGTCTGATCGAGAGAAGAAAAAGAGGTGATTTTTAGCCTCTCTCGATTTTGTACTTAGAAAAAATGCAATTTTTTTTTTTTTTTTTCATTTTTTTTTTCTAAGTGTCTGATCGAGAGAAGGAAAAAGAGGTGATTTTTAGCCTCTCTCGATTTTGTACTTAGAAAAAATCCAATTTTTTTTTTTTTTTTTTTCCGTTTTTTTTCTAAGTGTCTGATCGAGAGAAGGAAAAAGAGGTGATTTTTAGCCTCTCTCGATTTTGTACTTAGAAAAAATCCAATTTTTTATTTTTTTTTCATTTTTTTTTCTAAGTGTCTGATCGAGAGAAGGAAAAAGAGGTGATTTTTAGCCACTCTCGATTTTGTACTTAGAAAAAATCCAAATTTTTTTTTTTTTTTTCCGTTTTTTTTCTAAGTGTCTGATCGAGAGAAGGAAAAAGAGGTGATTTTTAGCCTCTCTCGATTTTGTACTTAGAAAAAATGCAATTTTTTTTTTTTTTTTTCATTTTTTTTTCTAAGTGTCTGATCGAGAGAAGGAAAAAGAGGTGATTTTTAGCCACTCTCGATTTTGTACTTAGAAAAAATCCAAATGTTTTTTGTTTTTTTTTTTCGTTTTTTTTCTAAGTGTCTGATCGAGAGAAGGAAAAAGAGGTGATTTTTTAGCCACTCTCGATTTTGTACTTAGAAAAAATCCAATTTTTTTTTTTTTTTTTTCCGTTTTTTTTCTAAGTGTCTGATCGAGAGAAGGAAAAAGAGGTGATTTTTAGCCTCTCTCGATTTTGTACTTAGAAAAAATCCAATTTTTTTTTTTTTTTTTTCATTTTTTTTTCTTAGTGTCTGATCGAGAGAAGGAAAAAGAGGTGATTTTTAGCCTCTCTCGATTTTGTACTTAGAAAAAATCCAATTTTTTTTTTTTTTTTTTCATTTTTTTTTCTAAGTGTCTGATCGAGAAAAGAGGAAAAGAGGTGATTTTTAGCCTCTCTCGATTTTGTACTTAGAAAAAATTCAATTTTTTTTTTTTTCCCGTTTTTTTTCTAAGTGTCTGATCGAGAGAAGGAAAAAGAGGTGATTTTTAGCCACTCTCGATTTTGTACTTAGAAAAAATCCAAATTTTTTATTTTTTTTTTTCCGTTTTTTTTCTAAGTGTCTGATCGAGAGAAGGAAAAAGAGGTGATTTTTAGCCTCTCTCGATTTTGTACTTAGAAAAAATCCATTTTTTTTTTTTTTTTTTTCCGTTTTTTTTCTAAGTGTCTGATCGAGAAAAGGAAAAAGAGGTGATTTTTAGCCTCTCTCGATTTTGTACTTAGAAAAAATCCAATTTTTTTTTTTTTTTTTTCTTTTTTTTTTCTAAGTGTCTGATCGAGAGAAGGAAAAAGAGGTGATTTTTAGCCACTCTCGATTTTGTACTTAGAAAAAATCCAAATTTTATTTTTTTTTTTCCGTTTTTTTTCTAAGTGTCTGATCGAGAGAAGGAAAAAGAGGTGATTTTTAGCCACTCTCGATTTTGTACTTAGAAAAAATCCAAATTTGTTTTTTTTTTTTTTCCGTTTTTTTTCTAAGTGTCTGATCGAGAGAAGGAAAAAGAGGTGATTTTTAGCCTCTCTCGATTTTGTACTTAGAAAAAATCCAATTTTTTTTTTTTTTTTTTCATTTTTTTTTCTAAGTGTCTGATCGAGAGAAGGAAAAAGAGGTGATTTTTAGCCACTCTCGATTTTGTACTTAGAAAAAATCCAAATTTATTTATTTTTTTTTTCCGTTTTTTTTCTAAGTGTCTGATCGAGAGAAGGAAAAAGAGGTGATTTTTAGCCACTCTCGATTTTGTACTTAGAAAAAATCCAAATTTTTTTTTTTTTTTTTCCGTTTTTTTTTCTAAGTGTCTGATCGAGAGAAGGAAAAAGAGGTGATTTTTAGCCTCTCTCGATTTGTACTTAGAAAAAATCCAAATTTTTTTTTTTTTTTTTTCCGTTTTTTTTCTAAGTGTCTGTCGAGAGAAGGAAAAAGAGGTGATTTTTAGCCACTCTCGATTTTGTACTTAGAAAAAATCCAAATTTTTTTTTTTTTTTTTCCGTTTTTTTTTCTAAGTGTCTGATCGAGAGAAGGAAAAAGAGGTGATTTTTAGCCTCTCTCGATTTTGTACTTAGAAAAAATGCAATTTTTTTTTTTTTTTTCATTTTTTTTTCTAAGTGTCTGATCGAGAGAAGGAAAAAGAGGTGATTTTTAGCCACTCTCGATTTTGTACTTAGAAAAAATCAAATGTTTTTTGTTTTTTTTTCCGTTTTTTTTCTAAGTGTCTGATCGAGAGAAGGAAAAAGAGGTGATTTTTAGCCACTCTCGATTTTGTACTTAGAAAAAATCCAATTTTTTTTTTTTTTTTTCCGTTTTTTTTCTAAGTGTCTGATCGAGAGAAGGAAAAAGAGGTGATTTTTAGCCTCTCTCGATTTTGTACTTAGAAAAAATCCAATTTTTTTTTTTTTTTTCATTTTTTTTTCTTAGTGTCTGATCGAGAGAAGGAAAAAGAGGTGATTTTTAGCCACTCTCGATTTTGTACTTAGAAAAAATCCAAATTTTATTTTTTTTTTTTTCCTTTTTTTTTCTAAGTGTCTGATCGAGAAAAGGAAAAAGAGGTGATTTTTAGCCTCTCTCGATTTTGTACTTAGAAAAAATCCAATTTTTTTTTTTTTTTTTCCGTTTTTTTTCTAAGTGTCTGATCGAGAGAAGGAAAAAGAGGTGATTTTTAGCCACTCTCGATTTTGTACTTAGAAAAAATCCAATTTTTTTTTTTTTTTTTTTCCGTTTTTTTTCTAAGTGTCTGATCGAGAGAAGGAAAAAGAGGTGATTTTTAGCCTCTCTCGATTTTGTACTTAGAAAAAATCCAATTTTTTTTTTTTTTTTTTTCATTTTTTTTTCTAAGTGTCTGATCGAGAGAAAGGAAAAAGAGGTGATTTTTAGCCTCTCTCGATTTTGTACTTAGAAAAAATCCAATTTTTTTTTTTTTTTTTCCGTTTTTTTTCTAAGTGTCTGATCGAGAGAAGGAAAAAGAGGTGATTTTTAGCCACTCTCGATTTTGTACTTAGAAAAAATCCAAATTTTTTTTTTTTTTTTTTCCGTTTTTTTTCTAAGTGTCTGATCGAGAGAAGGAAAAAGAGGTGATTTTTAGCCTCTCTCGATTTTGTACTTAGAAAAAATCCAATTTTTTTTTTTTTTTTTTCCGTTTTTTTTCTAAGTGTCTGATCGAGAAAGGAAAAAGAGGTGATTTTTAGCCTCTCTCGATTTTGTACTTAGAAAAAATCCAATTTTTTTTTTTTTTTTTTCTTTTTTTTTCTAAGTGTCTGATCGAGAGAAGGAAAAAGAGGTGATTTTTAGCCACTCTCGATTTTGTACTTAGAAAAAATCCAAATTTTATTTTATTTTTTTCCGTTTTTTTTCTAAGTGTCTGATCGAGAGAAGAAAAAGAGGTGATTTTTAGCCACTCTCGATTTTGTACTTAGAAAAAATCCAAATTTTTTTTTTTTTTTTTCCGTTTTTTTTCTAAGTGTCTGATCGAGAGAAGGAAAAAGAGGTGATTTTTAGCCTCTCTCGATTTTGTACTTAGAAAAAATCCAATTTTTTTTTTTTTTTTTCATTTTTTTTTCTAAGTGTCTGATCGATGAGAAGGAAAAAGAGGTGATTTTTAGCCACTCTCGATTTTGTACTTAGAAAAAATCCAATTTATTTTATTTTTTTTTTCCGTTTTTTTTCTAAGTGTCTGATCGAGAGAGGAAAAAGAGGTGATTTTTAGCCACTCTCGATTTTGTACTTAGAAAAAATCCAAATTTTTTTTTTTTTTTTTTTCCGTTTTTTTTCTAAGTGTCTGATCGAGAGAAGGAAAAAGAGGTGATTTTTAGCCTCTCTCGATTTTGTACTTAGAAAAAATCCAAATTTTTTTTTTTTTTTTCCGTTTTTTTTCTAAGTGTCTGTCGAGAGAAGGAAAAAGAGGTGATTTTTAGCCACTCTCGATTTTGTACTTAGAAAAAATCCAAATTTTTTTTTTTTTTTTTCCGTTTTTTTTCTAAGTGTCTGATCGAGAGAAGGAAAAAGAGGTGATTTTTAGCCTCTCTCGATTTTGTACTTAGAAAAAATCCATTTTTTTTTTTTTTTTTTCATTTTTTTTTCTAAGTGTCTGATCGAGAGAAAGGAAAAAGAGGTGATTTTTAGCCTCTCTCGATTTTGTACTTAGAAAAAATCCAATTTTTTTTTTTTTTTTTCCGTTTTTTTTCTAAGTGTCTGATCGAGAGAAGGAAAAAGAGGTGATTTTTAGCCACTCTCGATTTTGTACTTAGAAAAAATCCAAATTTTTTATTTTTTTTTTTCCGTTTTTTTTCTAAGTGTCTGATCGAGAGAAGGAAAAAGAGGTGATTTTTAGCCTCTCTCGATTTTTGTACTTAGAAAAAATCCAATTTTTTTTTTTTTTTTTCATTTTTTTTTTCTAAGTGTCCTGATCGAGAGAAGGAAAAAGAGGTGATTTTAGCCACTCTCGATTTTGTACTTAGAAAAAATCCAAATTTTTTTTTTTTTTTTTTCCGTTTTTTTTTCTAAGTGTCTGATCGAGAGAAGGAAAAAGAGGTGATTTTTAGCCACTCTCGATTTTGTACTTAGAAAAAATCCAATTTTTTTTTTTTTTTTTTCCGTTTTTTTTTCTAAGTGTCTGATCGAGAGAAGGAAAAAGAGGTGATTTTTAGCCTCTCTCGATTTTGTACTTAGAAAAAATGCAATTTTTTTTTTTTTTTTTTTCATTTTTTTTTCTAAGTGTCTGATCGAGAGAAGGAAAAAGAGGTGATTTTTAGCCACTCTCGATTTTTGTACTTAGAAAAAATCCAAATTTTTATTTTTTTTTTTCCGTTTTTTTTCTAAGTGTCTGATCGAGAGAAGGAAAAAGAGGTGATTTTTAGCCTCTCTCGATTTTGTACTTAGAAAAAAATCCAATTTTTTATTTTTTTTTTTCCGTTTTTTTTTCTAAGTGTCTGATCGAGAGAAGGAAAAAGAGGTGATTTTTAGCCACTCTCGATTTTGTACTTAGAAAAAATCCAAATTTTTTTTTTTTTTTTCCAGTTTTTTTTCTTAGTGTCTGATCGAGAGAAGGAAAAAGAGGTGATTTTAGCCTCTCTCGATTTTGTACTTAGAAAAAATGCCAATTTTTTTTTTTTTTTTTCATTTTTTTTTCTAAGTGTCTGATCGAGAGAAGGAAAAAGAGGTGATTTTTAGCCACTCTCGATTTTGTACTTAGAAAAAATCCAATTTTTTTTGTTTTTTTTTCCGTTTTTTTTCTAAGTGTCTGATCGAGAGAAGGAAAAAGAGGTGATTTTTAGCCACTCTCGATTTTGTACTTAGAAAAAATCCAAATTTTTTTTTTTTTTTTTTCCGTTTTTTTTCTAAGTGTCTGATCGAGAGAAGGAAAAAGAGGTGATTTTTAGCCTCTCTCGATTTTGTACTTAGAAAAAATCCAATTTTTTTTTTTTTTTTTTTCATTTTTTTTTCTAAGTGTCTGATCGAGAAAAGGAAAAAGAGGTGATTTTTAGCCTCTCTCGATTTTGTACTTAGAAAAAATCCAAATTTTTTTTTTTTTTTTTCCGTTTTTTTTCTAAGTGTCTGATCGAGAGAAGGAAAAGAGGTGATTTTTAGCCACTCTCGATTTTGTACTTAGAAAAAATCCAAATTTTTTATTTTTTTTTTTTCCGTTTTTTTTCTAAGTGTCTGATCGAGAGAAGGAAAAAGAGGTGATTTTTAGCCTCTCTCGATTTTGTACTTAGAAAAAATCCAATTTTTTTTTTTTTTTTTTCCGTTTTTTTTCTAAGTGTCTGATCGAGAAAGGAAAAAGAGGTGATTTTTAGCCTCTCTCGATTTTGTACTTAGAAAAAATCCAATTTTTTTTTTTTTTTTTTTCCATTTTTTTTCTAAGTGTCTGATCGAGAGAAGGAAAAAGAGGTGATTTTTAGCCTCTCTCGATTTTGTACTTAGAAAAAATCCAATTTTTTTTTTTTTTTTCTTTTTTTTTCCTAAGTGTCTGATCGAGAGAAGGAAAAAGAGGTGATTTTAGCCACTCTCGATTTTGTACTTAGAAAAAATCCAATTTTATTTTTTTTTTTTCCGTTTTTTTTCTAAGTGTCTGATCGAGAGAAGGAAAAAGAGGTGATTTTTAGCCACTCTCGATTTTGTACTTAGAAAAAATCCAAATTTTTTTTTTTTTTTTCCGTTTTTTTTCTAAGTGTCTGATCGAGAGAAGGAAAAAGAGGTGATTTTTAGCCTCTCTCGATTTTGTACTTAGAAAAAATCCAATTTTTATTTTTTTTTTT